>NC_056737.1:1741760490-1741920490 GCF_019279795.1 Protopterus annectens | reverse complement strand
AATATTTTGACAGCAGATACTGAAGAGAGAATTCTAAGGAATTCTGCATTTAAATAGCAAAGATCCTGGCACTGACCAAACAGCCCTTTGGTGTCCAAACTTCAGCTCAGCTGTTTTACCACATGGAACTTAGTCTGTGTAGTTCTAATCATCCATCTGCATAGCTTCCACAGACAACTGCTGCTATCACTATACCTACAACTGCTGCTATCACTATACCTACAACTGCTGCTATCACTATACCTACAACTGCTGCTATCACTATACCTACAACTGCTGCTATCACTATACCTACAACTGCTGCTATCACTATACCTACAACTGCTATCACTATACCTGTTTCGACAAGCTGGCAGTTTCCATGCAATTGCTCCCCTTTTGATTATTGGTAAATTGTGAGTAGCATAGTGGTCCTAAACTTAAACTTAGTCTTCATCTATCAGAGTGACAGCATCTTACAGCATAGATTCTTTGGTTCCAGTTGCGCATTAGCCTATGTCACATTCTTCCGTAATTCCCTTCAACCTAAGTTCCAACTCATAGTCATATTAATAAACCAAACTCCTAACTTTTGGTGCTAAAGTAATACTACCTACCTATCCTGTGCACCAGCAGCCCCAGTGCTCACATATCCCTTCAGATCCTTAATGGCGTCTTGCATATTAATCCAACATAATAAGGCACTAATCTGGTTTTAATATCTTGTTTTATGCTTTTAGGGGCCATTGGTTACACAACTGACTGGGTACAGTGCTTCAACACACAGTGGCCAGCATATTACTGTAAAATCTTGCTCAGTCTCCAGCAGGGGTTAAGAAAGATTTTAATATGTGTGTTACATTGCTGCAGTATGGATTCAAACCTTTTAAAAGTATATTTCTCAAAGATCAAGCAAATATGAGGAGTTCCAGTAACAAAAAAGATAAAAGGCTCTCCACTGAACACAGCACTGCCCCTCTCACCTTAGTTTTAAATTGCTTCTTTTACTTTGATTTTCAAATACATCAGTGGGTTGTGTTTCTTTCTTCTTCTCAGTCACTTCAGCATCTGTAGGGGTTTTACAAAGGTTTTTTTGTTCTTGCGCCTTCCTTTCTTGAAGAATCTAAGTTTCACAGAGTACGGTCTGAACAAACCTTTCAGTACTGTAATAGCTCTAATACCATCACATTTGGACAAAATAACAGAGGTGGTGCAGAGGTAGTGAGTGTGTGTGTGTTATTTATGAAAGGAATTGAAAGAAAAGATGGACAAGACCAGACAAAATCCTATGCTGCTCATTGATAGATCATCTCTTTGAAGCTGTTTATGGCAAGACACCAAAGCATGGTCCTGTTTCTGATGTCATCATTGTTATCAGAAAATGATCCAGTACTTTCCTACTGTGATATTTCATCTTGTGATGTGCTTAACTGAATAAAATAATAGCAGACAGTACTGACAAATATTCTTTGTTTTTTCAAATATGCTCCAAGACTAAGAAAGTGCGCGTGTGGTGTGTGTGTGTGTGTGTGTGTGTGTGTGTGTGTGTGTGTGTGGCTCTGCATGTGTGTACATGCATGCATATTTTCAGGAGAGTATTTTCCACATGGTCTAAGGAATAACATGAAAATAAAAGTGCACCACTTCGCACAAACGTTTACTACAGCATAATGCTGAACTATGATTCGATGCATTTTCATGGAAAGGGATGTGGAAAACAGTTTGCCACCTAGACTAGAAACAGAAAACACAGTCTTAGGAATCAGACAAGCATGTAACACTTGCTGTATTCATGCTTGGAAGAGCAGTGGTTACACTGCTTAGCCTACTGACATTAACTGAGGGGATGAATGAAAGCTTGAAGGACAGCCTTGGTTTTAAGAGGGCAATGCTGGTGAAAAAAGGACACCTGCTATATACACACAGTGCTTTGAGACTGGTCCCACAAAGGGTAGTTACCCCTGCAGCCTATCTCTCTCTTGTATATTATACTTTTATAGTTCACAGATACAACCACCAGTCAGGAAATTTGGGACACTTCATAGCCTGGATTTTTTTTTTAAACCAGACTGGGAGATTGTCCCCAGTAGTATGTGTCGTAAAAACACAACCTACTTCATGTAGTGTAGTGCTGATGCATGCTGGCACTGAAAACCCGAGTTTGCTCATGCTCAGTATTACAGCAGAGTGACACATGCAGTGACTGTAATGTGCATAAGGAATACATGCTGAAATGTGCATCCTCAGCAGTGCAGGATTGTGTGACCCTCCTGGATCTGGCTCTGTAAACCAGAAAAAAAATTTATTTTATTGAATGAACTTAGCCTTCCTTGAGTAGTTCAAATTATGGCAAACATACCTCTCAACTGTCCAGACTGTTGCCTTATATTTTCATACCTCTCAACTGTCCAGACTGTTGTCTTATATTTTCAATCTGTTCCTCATAAAAATTGTGGTTTTCTGGCAAAACACTGGGAATTGAATTCACTAAATAATGACAGACGTTTCAGACTTCATATCATTCAGAAAATGCATGGTAACACAAAACCTTTTATTCTGGCAACTTTCTAAGTTCACAAGAGCAATATTTAAAATATTCAGATTAAAATATTCAGATGTGCAGAAGCAGAAAGATTCCATTTTCCTATAATAAGTACACTTCTTTACATCAGTATGCCTACTATAAGACCCTCAATTATTCCCTTAGAATTTAAAATGGAGCATGCTTTGTTTGCTGTTCAGTACAGTATACCAAACTGGTGGTGCAATGCTAACCTATCTGGGGGGGTGTGTGTTATAACCATTCCCCTCATTTCCTTATAACCCCAGCCTTCCTACTTCAAAGGACAACCTAAACTTTTCTGTAAGACGAACTAAATATTCAAAGAAACATGCACTCATAAAACAGTACAGCAAGATTATTAATCTATTTTATTTTTCTCATTGCAACTATATTTTCCACATTTTTGATAAGATCTAGTTGCTCTTGTATATGTAATCTGCATACATTGTTTGGCTATAAAGCCTGATGTGCCAGATTTCGAACTGACTGCTGTGCTGTACTTTTTAAAGTACCACAATAAAGCATGATATAATCCTGTGGGACAGGTAATGTCACAGACCAGCTTTTAACTACAAAATTTGACTGAGTGCTCACTACTGATACATTTAAAATTAAAATTAAATGACAGAGCTTCTCTTATTTTATTTTATATGCATTGTGAGAGGTTTAAAACTGACAACATTCAGTATATTTTGAGACAGTTATGTAGAGCAATTATATGCACAATGATTCTTTAGTCCTGCTGTAGTTTCAGTATGTATTTGTGAAGTGATGAAAAGTATGCAGATGTTAAGTTTTATAATGATTATTATGTTGTTTTAAAAGTTTTGATCACAATTTTACATCATCTGTGATGCTTTCCTGCTGAGATAGCCGATTGGTGATACAGATATTTTTAAAAGATGTTTGTGATTTTTAAAGATGTTTTAATATCTGAAGAAGCGTTGTGGAATACAACACAAAAGCACTCATATACAATAAACTGTTTATATTTGTACCTCAGCATGTGTACTGCCTCCTGATCTTGGAAGTATTTACATTTAAAAGCTGCAGTAAAAAATAATGCAAATTGGCGAGTGTGTATTACAATGACAGCAAAGCAGCTATCTTCTGGGAAACCTTCTGGAGTGTGAGGTTTTTACCCACTTTTAACCACTTAAGAGAAACGATATTTCATGTCAGCATACATTTGGTCAGAACTCAGTAGATGTTCATCCTTCTTAAGAAGCCCACAGTCAGTATCCCAAAGGCACAACTCTCAATTGTTTTTTATTTTGTAGAATGTCCTTGGATTTTGCCTCATATTTTTGCCCTGTCACTCATAATGTTTTTTTGATTTTCTGGTAAATGATGGATTACAGTTAGTCAATGATGCCAGATATTAGATTTTCATACTTCTTATTGGTCAAATATGCATGCTGGTGCAAAACTTGTCATACAGTTACCCCTTTTTAACTGAATTAGTGCAGTATTTAAAAAAATCATACCTGATTTTAGCCCTTTTGTCACCCCCACACGATTTCTGAGTTTTCTAGAACTCTTGAGCAAACAAGTAGAGAGGTATAACCTGCCGGTTTTAAAAAGCAAGGCCATTTTAACATAGTATGCTAGGGTGGTGTAAGAGTAGCAAAACAGGAGTATACACCCCAAGTATACCACTCCACATTTCTTAACACCAGTATAGCACAAAGCATTACCCTGCTGTCTTTAGTTTGATTCCTTTAATCTAAACACTGTGCTTGTGAACAAGTAATTATTCAGACAGTGCTACAAGGAAGGTTTTCCCATAAAAGTGTACTTCATAGGTTTATATAATAATAATAAGAAGAAGAAGAATAATACCCAGGATATGACAATATTATATTTTAATTTCCCAGATATGGGATGGGGTAGTGTCAGGTAGTCAATCTTTGGGTGTTGGAGCCCTGAGTCATTTTACAAACTGCCTCTGTCCATAAGGGACATAAGCAGTACTCCAAGAGTGAATTTACAGTTCCACATCCATCTGTCCAAAGTCTTTTTGAAGAGATTGAGGGATGGGCTTTCTTTTACGAAGATGGAAAGTTTTTTTCCATAGATGAGGTAGCCTTTAGGATACGAATCTGTCTCTCCAGCAAGTTATGTTAGTCACAAATAAGTTTCAGTTCCATGGAAAGCATAACCCTTTTATAATGTTTCTTGCTAATATGTGACATTTTCATCAGGGCAGGATCAGAGAATGCCTTGTAGGTCAGACATAAGTCCCCTCTCAATAAACAACATGAGACGGAATAAAGGGATAGGGCCTTTATTCGGTCGGCCTAACGTGTCTTGCTCTTTGTATTTCATTTAGTGAGAAACCTCTGGGGCCACTCCAGTTGACGTAAGTGCCAGGTTAGTTACATGCAGAAGGGAGCACTGTACTTGACTATGGGCCTGATGAGGGCCGAGTACTATGGCACTATGACTTCCTTTGATCTTGATGCCATGTCTTTACTTATAAGTTGAGCCACACAGATGGATTTCCTCACTACTGTAGCTACCTGGTGGTCAAAGTGTAGGTCCCTCACGACTGGGTCTACTTTTATGGGTGTGCTACCAATATTATAATTTGCTGGGATATCTGATTTACCAAAGGGGATGATTATGCATTTTTTTGAAATTTAGTCTCAAACCATAGTTTTGGCACCAGTTGTTTATTATGTTTAGGCCTGTATATAAGATGTCAACATCATTTGGCAATTCAGTGATTGCTCCCAGCTTACAGTCATCAGTGAACTTGGTGAGCCAGAGGCACCCAACATTAGTCTTCACTTCAGAGAAGTATGTACCAAACAGGTGGGGTCCCAACAACGAACCCTGTGAGTCATCGCTATTAACAGGTTACTTATCATAAGTGGATTCACCTATCCTGACAACTTGTCCTATCAATGAACTGGTTGGCTATCCATCTGATGATGTAGGGGTTTATGCCTAACTCTGTAAGTTTAGCTATGAACCCCGAGTTGGGGGATTATGTCGAAATACCCAGTCCACCTGCGCTCCAGAAGTAGACAGGCACAATACCAGTTGACCAAAAGAAAAAACTTTAATATAACATAAATTTAGAATTAAATAAAATGAACCATAAATGCTTTAATGGTTTCACCACATTTTCTTCTACAATAAGACTTCATCAGCTGCAACAGACTGTCAACACTGTTTAAATACCCTCTGCCCTTAAACATTCATCCAATCATTCAATAAATCAGTTATCTAAAAATTGAACAAATCATAAAGCATAAGACTGTACCACCTCTAAGTTTCAACAATTATGAGCTCAATTAAATGACAACCACAGAGACATATTTTAAATTGAAACCTATTAACAACTTTTATAAATATATAAAATTATAAATTTAAAATTATAAAAATTAAAATTCCTTGTCAGAAAATTACCTAATGAATTTTTCTTCTTCTCTCAATTAACATATCTGCCTGGTATCTACCTAAACTGTCTACATATATTACTCTCTCTGCAGTTAGTACCTATGCTAATAAATGCATCTTTATCGTACTATGCCATGATGTTACTCTAAATTTTTTTTCTTTATTTTAGGCATTGCTACATTCCTTGTGAATAACTTAATGCTAACCAAATTTCTCAAACATATTGTTAACGGCATTCTCAAAATACTGTATTTCTGCCTTGTATATATTTGTATTGTACACTTCTCTCTGTTTTTGTACTGAGTATCTTACAACTTGAATTGTTACATTTTTCTTATTTTTCAATTACTTTCCTGGAGCTTTTCTCCTCAGGTGTCTACTGAAATTGGGCTCTCCGGGCTCAGTCAGACTAACCCAGTTAACAAATTTAAAAATAAAATAAATAAATAAATATTGTTTCCTTTCACTGTAATATTTTAAAAAGCACTACTATATCACCATCTAGTGGATAAATGTAATTATTACATCCAATGAAAAAATATATACACACACACACACACACACACACACACACACACACACACACACACACATATATATATATATATATATATATATATATATATATATACGTGTGTGTGTGTGTGTGTGTGTGTGTATAAGAATATATATAAAAAATATTTAAACCTATAAATATGTTAACAATAACACGTAAAAATATATATATATATATATATATATATATATATATATATATATATATATATATATATATATATATATATATATATATATATATATAGATATAGATATAGATATGGGTCTAGGGCTATTCATTGAAAGGACATTTCACTGAAAGTCAAATGATTGTGCAGAAATCACTGAAAACACAATTCATTGAAACACAATTTGCATTTCACTGAAAGTTATATATGGCCTTTCCCCCACTGTAGTGCAATGCTGGAGTTAGAATATATAGTAAGGGGGGGTGTAGGGGGCATAGCCCCCCACATAGTTTGGATATATATTAAGTTTAAAAAAGAGTAATTTATTGAAATTGCAAGTATCCATGTGTATAGTTCAAAATATTTAAAATAGGTCGGGTTCTACGCCCCCCACACCCCCCAATGTGGGGGTGGTGCCCCCACAACCCCCCTTACTATTCTAACTCCAGGGTCGCACTACAGTGGGGAAAAAAACATATATAACTTTCAGTGAAATGTGTTTCAGTGAATTGTGCCCAGTCAAATGTGTTTCACTGAAATGTGCTTTCAGTGAATAGTCCTAGACCCATATATATATATATATATATATATATATATATATATATATATATATATGTATGTATGTAAACACCAAACTATGTGGGACACCACTAGTAACAGGTTTCTTATCATAAGTGGATTCATCTATCTTGACAGTGTCTCCTCTCAGTGAGCCAGCTGGCTATCCATTTGATGATGTAGGGGTTTATGCCTAACTCTTTAAATGTATCTATGATACCCAAGTTGGGGGATTGTGTCAAAAGCTTTGGCCAAGTCCAGATAAGCAGTGTGTACCATTTTACTCTCATCCATGGCCCTGAAGACTTTCTCATAAACGTCCTTCAGATTAAGCAGGTAAGACCTCCCTTTGACAAAGTCAAATTGGGTCTGCTCCAGTTTTTGGAGAGTTCCTAATGTCATTATTCATCAGGTATATGATAATTTTCTACATGGGCTTACAGATAAGACTGATCAAGCTTATGGGCTGCTTGTTCCCTGGGTCAGTTGATGGGCCCCCCCATTGTGCAGGAGATGACTGTTGCAGTCCTCCATTTCTCTGGGACAAAGCCTGCCCAGAGCCTCGGGTTAAAGAGGGTTTCTAGTGGCCCTGATAAATTCTGGTTTAATCTATTTAAGAAGCATTCTAGAAATCTGTCAGGACCCATGGAGGCTCTGTTTTTGGCTTTAGTGAGTGCAGGAAGGACCTGTTCCCCTCATAATGACCAGTAGAGGGATCGTTATTGGTATTTCTTTGGGTGGGAGGTAATGGGTGGTGGGAGAGAAGTTAGAACTGAACTTCTAAGCCAGCAGGTTTGCTATAGTTTCAGGCTGGGTGTTAGCGTTGCCATTCACAATTAACTCGGTACACTGCTGACCATTTCCTCTGAGGTTACAAACATAATTAGAAAAAAGCCTTATGGTTATCTTTCACCTGGGAGGCTATCTTTACCACATAGTTTGCTTTGGCAGATTTGACCAGCTATCAGATTTGTTTGTTTAGACTAATGAGTGTCTTTTTGCACTGTTTTGTCTGTTTTTTCTTGGCTTTAGGCAGAATTTTTTTTTCCTTTTGTTGAATAGCCTATTTATGCTAGGGGTCCACCAGGGTGGTTTATTTTTTCCAGTAATCATAGATTTGACTCAGACATGTACTCCTTCCACTATGCAGCTATAAATGTGGCTGTACAGTGCTTTTGTGTACAACTCAGAGTAGGCCTCAGTGTCATCTGAGTTCAGAAGGGCTTGTAAATTTAATAAGTTGTCACTCAATTTGAGGTAATTAGCCTTAACAAACTTCTTAACAGGTTTGGAGTTTGATGGGGGTACTAGGTAAGTTTTAAAACTAAAGGAGTTCATTTTGTGGTCGGATCTTACCAGGGAGGAGTTAATGCATGGGAGAGGCATCATCTTCTGATGTTCATGAGTACTAGGTCTAGGATATTTTTACCTCTAACTGGGAAAGTAATTAGTTGCTCCAGGCCAGGGTGTTTGTATTGATGAAATCCAAAAACCTCTGAGCAAGTGAATTATGGGCCATACAAGTCTCCTAGAGACGTCACCCCTAAGTATGGTGTTAGGTTGAATGTTAAGAGATTCTAGTAGGTTTAGGTAGGAGGTGTGGTATTCCAGACTCATGTTAGGGAATCTGTAACTAACAAGGATATGATAGGGGGTTGCACCTGTGGTTAGTTGGGCATGAAGCAGCTCAAGTGAGCTATGGTGTTGGGCCAGTCTGACAGTGCACTTGTCCTTTATGAACACTGAGACACCTCCTCCCTTTCTTTTGTCCTGAACTGAGTGGGACTGAAATGTAAGAAAGGCATTGTAGCCTTTGACTGTTTGAGTGTTTTCTATGGTTCTGTACCATGTTTCTGTGACTGCACATATGTCTGCATTCTCCAGGGTGAAGAGTGATTCCAGGGAGTACAGCTTTTATTTCAACTCCTGACATTGTGCAGCAGTATCTTTAGGTAGTCATGAGTTATTTTTGTTATGTTGTAAGGTTTAACAACTTGGCACAGACTAAAAAAGGTACTATGGGGACAGATAAAGTTTTAGCCAGTATCCAGAAGCAAAGAGGTGACAAGTGCAAACCATCTCTGGCAAAGCATCATGGTTTGTTGATCATATCTCCCAGGCTGACAGATATTGAATCTCCTGTGGAGTTATCTGGCTGTAAATTAATAAAGCAAATCATCATGGCAGTTAATGAAGCAAGCCAATGGATGGAATATTTATGTAAGATGACAAATGATTAATTGGAACAAGTCAAGCAAAATATACAAAAAAGGCTAAGGGGGCAAGTTTGTCAAAACAATGGAAGTCTGCTCTTCACTTTTTCCCTTAGAATTGATCTAGTTTTCATAATAAACACCATATTCCTTCTCTAAAGCCTGACACTTGCTCACTAAAGCAATTATATAAGTCAGCACTAAAAAATTAGAAGCACTACACCCTCACAAACTCCCCTTGAGTACCTTGTTCCCCATTAGCCCTTTTTTTTCAATTATAAAGGAATTCCTAATACTATTCTAGCACGTCCAAAGGTCAGTTGTCAATCTCCTCTCCAGTCCAGCTGGTGAATCTGGGAATCTTGAGGCAATGTTACAACTGCCTCATGTGCACGGACAACCCTCTCCTCCTCCCAACAAATTCCAACACATGTGAGAGATGCAACCATATAGCCAAACTGGAGGCTAAGCTCTCTCAACTCAGTACTGGCGTAACCAGTCAGGAGGAGAAGGAAACCACACTCACTACAATTCCAGTCTCACATAGACCTACCACGACAGCAAACCAAACACATAAACACACAAAAACATACTTGGAGGCTCTAAATAAAAATCTGCCTAAGCAGCAGAGACCTCCAAAGCAGACACCCAAGCAACCGCTATCCCAAAACAAAACATGTGCAACACATAGCTCACAAAGGCAGTGTGCCGAACAGTCACAGCCCTTAAGGCTAAACAACACACCTGATACACTTGTAATAGGTGACTCTTTCATCAGGCACACTGACGTCCCGCTCACCAGGCTGAACAAGGAGAAGGTCACAGTGAGCTGCCTGTCGGGCGTTAGGATCTGCCACATAACACAAGCACTCAGGTCACTCCAAGGCAAGTACAAATATGACTCAGTCATTTTCCATGCTGGTGTGAATAACCTGAGACGTACCTCCCTGGACTACATGAAAAGAGACATAGAGGAGCTCTCTGAGCATGTAGCCCAGGCCAGTATGACCCTGACCTTGAGTAGCATCTTACCCTCACCAAGAATGATGCCACAATATGAAGACAAGATGATACATTTCAACAACTGGCTTAAGTATTGGTGTCATTCAAAGGGGATCCAATGCCTGTCAGCCTGGAATGACATGCTCGACAAGCCACGATGCTTCGCTAGGGACGGCTTGCACCTGTCACCCCTGGGCTTTCGGATATTGGCAAAGGCTCTTCCCACCCCCATAGTGCCTTTTTTAGGCAAGGCTCAAAAGACAAACCCACCTCCATAGGTATCACAAGGGATAAGACACTAAGAGTAATGCTACTCAATGCCAGAAGTCTAAACCTCAAGATGCATGCACTCGAAACTCTCCTTAGCATGGAGAACATCGATATCTGTGCAGTAACAGAAACCTGGTTCAAGGCTCCCGAGAGCACCCCAGCACTACCAGGTTATACCTCATACCATGTTTTTCGGCCCCAAAACTTGACCGAACCTCAAAAGGAGGAGGAGTATCAATATTCGTCAAAGATACCCACACCTCCAGGTTGGTGGCACAGCACGAAGCATCAGAGACTATCCATGTGCAACTAACAGTGGGTAAAACTGCCTACTAGTTTATAGCCTGCTACAGGCCACCCTCCCAAACCCAGGAACCCCACTCGGCCTTCCTGAGAACACTGGAAAATATGAAGGTCTCTCCAAACACCATTATATTGGGTGACTTCAACTACCCAAACATAGACTGGGAGCATTACTCTAGCTCCAACACCCTAGCTCAAAGGTTCCTAGAATTTATAAACTCAAATGCTATGGAACAACTTGCTACCACTCCCACAAGAGGGGAAAACATACTGGACCTGATCATCACCAACATGGGGGCATATGCTCCAGACCAGAAGTGTATCCCTCACTGGTAAGATCAGACCATAAACTAATCTCACTGGATATTTACATCCTGACCCCACCCCCTGCCCAGAAAACCACAGTGAAAAACTTCTCTAAAGCAAATTTCACACTCCTCAAAACTGAGGTGGAATTCTTCAAAGCCTCCGGGCCTGTGAAAAATACAGCCCAGACCGCAGAATCCTTTATAAACACATTCTATGAAAACCTTCAGGAATGCATGGATCATGCAATCCCAAATAAAACCAAGACCCAATCCTCCAAAGGCAGGCATCCTGTCTGGTGGACCCCAGCCATAAACAAACTATACAACAGAAGGAGGAAGCTACTACATGATAGAGCAAAATCCCAAAAAGGGAAGGCATCTCTGATCAGTATTAGCAAAAAACTACGGGCACTCATAAAATCGTCTAAGGCCAGCTTCGAGAGAAAAATTGCACAGGACACTAAGGATAATCACAAGGCTTTCTTTAGTTATGTTAGGAACCTGGGTGGGAATTCCCAGATATGTTCAGAATTAGTCCAAAATGACAAAAAATACACCGAACCCACAGACATTGCAAACATCCTAGCTGACAGGTTCAGTGCAAACTTCTCCCCCTCCCACCAAAGGGCAAATATCTATCCCAGAAGAGTGTTGCCCCCCTGACATCTCAGATGCTCAGGTAAGAGCCGCCCTCTCCAAAGCAAAAAAACACAGCATCAATGGGACCAGACGGTGTCTCGGGCTGCGTCCTACATGAACTCCAAGAAGAGCTAAACCCAAACATAAAACTACTGTTCAATCTCAGCCTTACTACAGGATATGTACCCAAAGAGTGGCGTACAGCAACAGTGGTCCCCCTCCACAAAAGTGGTGCCTCAACAGATCCTGGAAACTATCGCCCCATAAGCCTGACTAGCTTGGTCTGCAAAGCTATGGAAAGGATCATCATGGACCTCATAAATAGATATTGGCGACCTACAGACACTGGATCCTACCCAGTTCGGCTTTGTTAAGGGCAGATCCTGCCTCCTAAACCTGGTTGATTTCTTTGAAACAGTCACCAAGGCCATTGACGAGAGGAAGGTGGTCCACACAGCCTACCTGGACCTTGCAAAAGCCTTCAATACAATACCCCACTCGGGCATTATAGATAAGCTCACCAGCTTAAATATAAACCCCTATGTCACTAGATGGGTTGCAAACTGGCTCAAGGACAGAACCCACATGGTTAGAATAGCTGGAGCCATGTCAGATTCCAAACCAGTTACAAAGGCTCAGTCATGGGACCTCTCTTGTTCGGTATATATTTCTCGGAGGTACAGGCCAACACGGAAGGACTGTGGCTGACCAAGTTCGCAGATGACTGCAAACTAGGCACCATAATCAACTCTCCAGCCGACACAAGCATGCTACAAAAGGGCCTCATAAAAACAGACAACTGGTGCCAGAGCCATGGCCTCAAGCTAAATGCCAAAAAGTGTATAGTCATCCCCTTTGGCAAAAACAAAGTGCCCACAAATTACCACATAGGTGGTAATCCATTAAGTACGGAAGAAGTAATTAGGGACCTGGGGACCCAAGTTGATAGCAATCTCTCATTTGAAAACCACGTGGCCAAAGTGGTTAGAAAAACATTTTATATAGCCCACCTAATCATGAAGGGATTCACATCTAGATCAGGGGAGGTCATCGTGCCTCTTTACACATCCCTCATCAGGCCCATAATTGAGTACAATGCCTCTTTTGGGATGTACCCTACCAGACATCTGCAGCAACTGGAAAGACCCCAAAAGTACCTCACCAAGAGGATCAAAGGGCTCAAACAGATGCCATATGCTGCCCGGTTAAAGAAACTCCAGCTCTACTCAGTGGCATACTGCCTGCTGAGAGGCGATCTGTGCCTGACTTATAAAGCCATGTCTAACCCGGAATTAATGGACATGCTGCACCTCAGCAAATCCAAATCCCATTGAGCTACGCGCTCGAGAGACTTGAACCTCAGCACTGAAATAAATAGGACATGCTGGAAGGACAGATTCATAACCCAGAGGCTCCCTTCACTCTGGAATAAAATCCAAGTCCAGGTTAGTCAGAGTCCCTCATTGACTCTCTTCAAGAGGAATCTCGATGAGTGGATGGGAGATCGTAGGTTTACCCCAGGTATCACTTCTGTGTCACTGTTAGACAGAGGCACAGTATACTAACCTCGAAAATGGGCATAGCAAAATTAATTTAAAATGGGTGGCGAAAGCCAAACACACTCTGGCTAGGCTTATAAATGCCCTAGGGCAGATAGCCTAGTATGAGCTTACGAACCTAAATGCTGTTGTTGACAATCAAAGCAAACATTTATCTAAAGTAGGTTAGGTATGGGCCACTGATAGGAGCAGAAATTTATTGACAGTGTAGCAGTAACCAAATCATGGTGAACAATGAATCACATGAATAAAAAGACAAAGTATTGAAGTATGCGACTTATAGGAGGAACACCATATGTAAAATAGAAGAAGGTATAACCCCCTACAGACATACATAATGGAAGAAATCAAATAAAGGAACATACAAGTAGGAGGACGCGGGATAGAATGGATGTAAATGGAGAATGGCCATCTCTAACAGTCTGCACAGGGGCTACATACAGAACTCTTCATTATTCAGAAGGAAAAGATAAAAAAGTATTGGCTTTATCTGCAAAATATTAGTTAATGAAGGATTTTAAAATGCCAGGTATAAACTGGAACACTCTGAATGTAGCCAATCCTAGCAGCATGATCCTTTCTGAAGTATTACTAGGTGCGGGCCTGAGTTAGTAATGGAACATACTAGAAAATATAGGGTTGTCTTGGACTATTTATTTTCCAGTAAGGAAGCGGTCAGATAAAGGAAAGTGTATAGCCATTTAGGAGCACATGATAAGCAAATTGTGAGGTTCCCCTATAAGCCTAAATATAGATTTGTTTCAGTTAAAACTGATGACTCTGGACTTTGGAAGACTTTAACCAAAAATGGGCACTACCTCAAAAAAGCTGTACATAGCTTGTGTGAAGGTGGGAGTAGAAGAAGAGAGGATACAGCTAGCTCAACTATTACTGTTACTATTATGGCAAGAGTAACAATTGTAAGCATGAAAGTAAGATATCTAAGAAAAAACAGTATCCTCTGAAGTTCTTAAACAGGATCGTTTCAAAAGTGAAGGAAATATACATTTGAGAAAGTACAGAGAAAGACAGAAAGTGGAAGCTATAAAACTATGCTAAAAAAAGAAGGAATCAGGTACGCTAATCTGAAAAGCAAATGCCTGAGTCCTAAGTGAAGGTAAAATAGCCAGCTGTACCTAGAAAAAAACAAACCCTTTTTTTGATCCAAAAGGCAGCACGTATATAAATGGATTAGTGAAGGTAGAAATGGATGACAGCTCAGGAGGTAAGTATCACAAATAACTAGAGGTGCAAAAGAACTTCGTTAAAAAAGGATAAGAGCTATTTCTCAAAACTTGTCAGCAACAATGCGTAGGATAAGGGCATTCATCTCAGTCCTGCCACAGAGCAAAGGGATCATGAACTTGAGCTGAGCTGTAGTGAGTTTGCTTGGTAGCCTGAGCAATGCCCCTTCTGATACTCCTCCAGATCAGAAATAAGGAGCATTAAAAAATAAGAAGTTAAAGAAGACCAAAGCAAACGTTATCAGGAAAGATGCATTATCATCATCATCATTGTTATTATTATTATTAGCAAAACCCTTATACAAAACTTATAAATATCCCTCTTCTCAGTCCAGAGAGAATGAATGAATGAATAAATACAAAATAAAAAGGGTAACCTCAGGAACACCAAAGTATACATACATACACCTCTTCGTAACACTTTTCTATACTTTTTCTGCTAATCTGTAGCAAAGAGCTGCAGTAGCTTCTTGCTACATGTCCTTATGCAGGCTGTCACTTAAGACATTAAAACAAGATATTTTTGATTATTTACATGTTGAAACAGCTATAATTCCTTTTATTTATGGTATTCCTAAAGTGCATAAATGCCTTAGTGACACTCCATTATGCCCTATAGTGTCAGCAAGGGGGTGGATGACACAGCCCACCTCTAAATACCTGGAAAATCAACTTATGCAGGTGTTAAGTACATCCTATATTATTATTAAAGACAGTACTGATTTTTTACAAAAGTTACATAAGTGGATATTAGATCACACCACTGTTATTTGCTATATGGTCCCCTTCGATGTTGACTCACTTTTTACTTGCATCTCTAATGATGAAGGTATAAGAATGCTTAGGGATTATATTCTGAGACAATCTGTATTAAGCAATATTGATGTGGATTCAATATCTGACAGGCTGGAGAATGTACTAGAGAATAACATATTTCTGTTTCAGGAACATGTTTATAAGCAAGTGGTTGGCATAGCCATGGGTACTCCAGTGGCAAATACTTATGCCAACATTGTGATGAATAATTGGGAGGTTGATGCAATTTTCTCTGATTCTAATATTTTTCTTAAAAATGTAGTTTTCTATAAAAGGCTTGTAGATTACCTGTTCTTTTTATGGGATCGTTCCCTCTGTGAGTTGAATGTTTATTTTGCACTTACATACTGCAACATCTTTTCTTAAGTTTAAGAAAAACATACAATATAGACTATTTAGAAATAATTTTAAAGAAGGACACAAAGTAATCTTGATACTACTATGTTTGTTAAAAAATGTACTTATTTGGTAAGGGACAGTATGCATCCCAGTTTTATGTTTAATAACATAGTTCAGAATCAGGTGACAAGAGTCAGTAGACTTAACACACAGTATGATATTATGAGTGCTCAGTTAGAACAAATGGCATTAGATTTTAGTAATAGAGGATATTATAAGAAAGAAATACATCAGTTTAAAAATAGTTTTGGAAGAAAGAAATCATAGATTTAAGCCCTTTTTTCTGAAGAAAATAAGAATGATCAAACCTCAAAGGCATATGTGTACATAAAATACTATAGTACATCCAGCGAAGAATAATACTTTTTATTAGAAAGCTTATGGAAACTGCAAAACAAGATATAATATACAAGGCAAAGTGCTCTAAATATCCTGAATATTACGTAGGAAAGACCAATCAATGGTTTAAAGGCATAATTTATAGTCATCTTTCAGACATAAGAAGGAAAATATACACCAATTCCCTTTATAAACATATAGCAGGTACAGGTGAGACACATAAGTTTAAGTTTTTGATTTTACTTTCTATTCCCACATATCTTAGAGAAGGGGACAAGAAAACATTTACAGAAAGACAAGAAAATAAATGGATACTAAGATGTAGAGGAAGGCCTAAAATAAGGTTTATGGATGTGGTGAGAGAGGACATGCAGGTGGTTGGTGTGACAGAGCAAGATGCATAGGACAGAAAGAAATGGAAACAGATGATCCGCTGTGGTGACCCCTAACGGGAACAGCCGAAAGAGGAGAGAGAGATCCACCAGGTCTGAATCATGCTTATACTCTCAAACCAGAGTTAATAGATCTTAAAAATAAAATTAGTACAATTTTATATATATGTATATATTCATATATATATATATATATTCATATATATATATATATATATATATATATATATATATGAATATACTTCAAGCTTTTAGTATATGTACAAAATGTTATTTGTTTGTATGCGTATATATATAGTATATGATTGTATATATAGCTATACAGGTAGTTTTTTAAGTTTATTTTAAAATACCTAGGCATTTAAATGTTTTAATTGTATAATGGTTTAATTGATCACGTGATTTGCATTATTTGCCTTAGTCTTATTATGTAAAGATACTTTTTTTACTTGCTTACTGTTACTTCATGCCTGAGGAAGCAGTTCTACTGCAAAAGTTTTTACTAGCAGAATAAACAGATACTGCTATAACTGGGATACTACCATAACTAGAATAAACATATTTACTACTACAAGTGGAAGAAACAGATTTACTACTATAAGTGAAATACACAAATTTACTACTATTAAGTGGAATAAACAGATTTACTACTATAAGCGGAATAAACAGATTTACTACTATAAGTGGAATAAACAGATTTACTACTATAAGCGGAACATGCAGATTTGCTACCATTAAGTGGAATAAACAGATTTACTACTATAAGCAGAATAAACAGATTTACTACTATTAAGTGAAATAAACAGATTTACTACTATAAGCGAAACATGCAGATTTACTACTAAGTGGAATAAACAGATTTACTACTATAAGCAGAATAAACAGATTTACTACTATTAAGTGGAATAAACAGATTTACTACTATTAAGTGGAATAAACAGATTTACTACTATAAGCAGAATAAACAGATTTACTACTATGGGAGTAGAGTTGGTAAAGGTGGACGAGTTTAAGTACTTGGGATCAACAGTTCAGAGTAATGGTGAATGTGGAAGAGAGGTGAAGAAGAGAGTACAGGCAGGGTGGAATGGGTGGAGAAGAGTGTCAGGAGTGATTTGTGACAGACGGGTATCCTTAAGAGTGAAAGGGAAGGTCTACAAGAGTGTAGTGAGACCAGCTATGTTATATGGGTTGGAGACAGTGGCATTGACAAAAAGGCAGGAGTCAGAGCTGGATGTGGCAGAGTTAAAGATGTTAAGATTTGCAATCGGTGTGACTAGGATGGATAGGATTAGGAATCGGTATATTAGAGGGTCAGCTCATGTTGGACAGTTTGGAGACAAAGCAAGAGAGACAGATTATGGTTTGGACATGTGCTGAGGAGGGATGATGGGTATATTGGGAAAAAGATGCTAAGGATGGAGCTGCCAGGTAAGAGGAATAGAGGAAGGCCTAAGATAAGGTTTATGGACGTGGTGAGAGAGGACATGCAGGCGGTTGGTGTGACAGAGCAAGATGCAGAGGATAGGAAGAAATGGAAAGAGATGATCCGCTGTGGCGACCCCTAACGGGAAAAGCCGAAAGAGAGAATGATGACTACTATTAAGTGGAATAAATAGATTTACTACTATAAGCAGAATAAACAGATTTACTACTATTAAGTGGAATAAACAGATTTACTACTATAAGTGGAATAAACAGATTTACTACTATTAAGTGGAATAAACAGATTTACTCCTATTAAGTGGAATAAACAGATTTACTACTATAAGTGGAATAAACAGATTTACTACTATAAGCAGAATAAACAGATTTACTACTAAGTAGTGGAATAAACAGATTTACTACTATAAGCGGAATAAACAGATTTACTACTATTAAGTGGAATAAACAGATTTACTACTATAAGCAGAATAAACAGATTTACTACTATTAAGTGGAATAAACAGATTTACTAATATAAGTGGAATAAACAGATTTAGTACTATTAAGTGGAATAAACAGATTTACTACTATAAGCGGAATAAACAGATTTACTACTATAAGTGGAATACACAGATTTACTACTATAAGTAGAATAAACAGATTTACTACTATTAAGTGGAATAAACAGATTTACTAATATAAGTAGAATAAACAGATTTAGTACTATTAAGTGGAATAAACAGATTTACTACTATAAGCGGAATAAACAGATTTACTACTATAAGTGGAATACACAGATTTACTACTATAAGCAGAATAAACAGATTTACTACTATTAAGTGGAATAAACAGATTTACTACTATAAGCAGAATAAACAGATTTAGTACTATTAAGTGGAATAAACAGATTTACTACTATAAGCGGAATAAACAGATTTACTACTATAAGTGGAATACACAGATTTACTACTATAAGTGGAATAAACAGATTTACTACTATAAGCGGAATAAACAGATTTAGTACTATTAAGTGGAATAAACAGATTTACTACTATAAGCGGAATAAACAGATTTACTACTATTAAGTGGAATAAACAGATTTACTACTATAAGCGGAATAAACAGATTTACTACTATTAAGTGGAATAAACAGATTTACTACTATAAGTGGAATAAACAGATTTACTACTATAAGCTGAATAAACAGATTTAGTACTATTAAGTGGAATAAACAGATTTACTACTATAAGCGGAATAAACAGATTTACTACTATAAGTGGAATAAACAGATTTAGTACTATTAAGTGGAATAAACAGATTTACTACTATAAGCGGGAATAAACAGATTTACTACTATAAGCGGAATAAACAGATTTACTACTATAAGCGGAATAAACAGATTTAGTACTATTAAGTGGAATAAACAGATTTACTACTATAAGCGGAATAAACAGATTTACTACTATTAAGTGGAATAAACAGATTTACTACTATTAAGTGGAATAAACAGATTTACTACTATAAGTGGAATACACAGATTTACTACTATAAGCGGAATAAACAGATTTACTACTATAAGTGGAACACACAGATTTACTACTATAAGTGGAACACACAGATTTACTACTATAAGTGGAATACACAGATTTACTACTATAAGCGGAACACACAGATTTACTACTATAAGCGGAATACACAGATTTACTACTATAAGCGGAATACACAGATTTACTACTATAAGCGGAATAAACAGATTTAGTACTATTAAGTGGAATACACAGATTTACTACTATAAGGGGAATAAACAGATTTAGTACTATTAAGTGGAACACACAGATTTACTACCATAAGTGGAACACACAGATTTACTACTATAAGTGGAACACACAGATTTACTACTATAAGCGGAACACACAGATTTACTACTATAAGCGGAACACACAGATTTACTACTATAAGTGGAACACACAGATTTACTACTATAAGTGGAACACACAGATTTACTACTATAAGTGGAACACACAGATTTACTACTATTAAGTGGAATAAACAGATTTACTACTATAAGTGGAACACACAGATTTACTACTATAAGTGGAACACACATATTTACTACTACTAGCGGAACACACAGATTTACTACTACTTGTGGTTCTGGTACACTCTGTTTTCTACTTTTGTTACTACGTTTCTGGAGAGACCAGATTTGCTGCTAGTTTCATTATCTTTGCAGTAGTTTTATTTTCACATATCTACTTTATGTCTGCAGGAGAGCAGTACTGAATAATATGCAGGAAATTACATTTATTGTAAATTTCTTGGCAGCTCTGCTGTTTGGAGCCATAGACAATGTAAATAGCTAAGTCAACGTATATGCTTGGTTTAAATTAGGTTAATACAAGATCTCTATTAGCTGAATATATGATCAGAAATGTCTTTCTTATTTATGTTTTAATATATAACACATACCATATATAAATATGAGTGCAGGAGTTGCTTAAACCAGACAAAAGCAGGAATACTATTAACTTCAATATCTTTTTAACTCCTGTACAGTATATCCACTCGTTTCAGTTGCCCAAACACAGTTTATTCATAACATAAAATAATACAGTTCCTGTAGAAGAGCTCAGCACAAAATACAGTCTTTAAACTTTTCAGTCTTTCTTCCAGAAAGCAAGAGTGAGCAAACTTTCTTCAGTATATAGCAGATTATAGTATAAACTTTAGAAATAATAGATATGTTTCCTCTCATTGGAAAACAGTGGACTTTTTCTTATCAGGCCCATAAGTAGAATATAGCATATTCACAAATGCTCCAAACACACACCCCAGACAATCTTATATTCAGAAGTTTCCCCCAGAAACTTACACTCTTCAGTTTGTGGTAAAACGACACTCCTTTGTGCTAAGGAAAATCTGATGGACAACTTACTCCTCTGCTTTTCCAGTGAAGGAAACAACTGCTTTCCCAAAGTCACTTTCCCTCCATGCAAGGGGAGACTTTTTAAATCTCTCTACCCTACCTTAATTTCCACTAATTATAACTTCACCCTTCCTTAGCTACTGGAGGGAATTAACCCTTCCCGATTCAGCACCTACTTATGAGTGTCAGCCTATAATAAGTCATGTTTAATAAAGTATACCCCACCTACAGTCCAGCAATGGACTTTGTTGCTCTATCTATCTGAACAGAAAAGAACCTCTACAAATAGCTGAGGAAAATGAAAATACCATATAAAGGTACACTAAAAAGTAGCGATACATCAAAATGTCAATGTCCCCTAATGTCAACAACAAAAGGTTGTTAAAAAACGTCAGCATTTTACTACTCATGTACAAGCAATAACCTCAGCACATGAAAGGTTAAAACAAAACAAAAAACATATATATTTTTTCACCCCACACCTCCCTATTAAATTATTATTCTAACTCCAAATCGCACAATACAGGGGAAAGGGCATATTCCCCAACCCCAGTAATATAGTGATATCACACACCTATTGACCATCTGTTTAGTTGACCAAATTTTGTCGATTAAACAGATGTTGCCTTTGACCATATTACCATCTCACATTTATATTAGTACAGTTAATACTGACACTCAAAATATCAACAAACAATATCTGTTAAGCATTTATACTACCACATAAAACTATCTAAATGTGCAATACTGTCAAGAAACACAAATCACCCAATCCACACATAAACTCAACACAAAAACAAATACATCCAGTATCCTTTTTTCCAACAGTTTAATAAGAAAAAAGTAACATGAAATCTGATGGACAAAATACTCCGCTGAAAAAAAGTAAAACGATAAACCTAGAATATCGTAAGGCATAGTTTATCTGAATAGTGATAGGATTATGGAAACATTTTTCTAAGGTAAGGTGCAGGTTAGGATTAGCACACATTAGTAAGGTCACCCCTTGCCCCACCTTACTAATCTGTGCTAACCCTAACCCTTCCCCTGTACTTAAACTGTCTTAATCTAAAAAAACTAGGCTGGCTTGAACTTCCAAACCTGATACAATTTCATCAACTCTCAATAACTCACAAGGCCCTTAATCAGCCCAACAATACTCCCATACTCTCTAGCTTTATTACACCATATAGTAATCTCAAAAATTTACGATCCTCAAACAAAATCCTTATGAATATAACTAAATCTAAAAACTTAGCAGGTGATTCCTTGTTCTCCAACTCTGTTGGAAAAGTATGGAATCAATTACCACCTGATCTTACATCCCAGACCTCTCTCCCACGTTTTAAAAGACATCTAAAACACTACTTCAATAACCACTAGTTATGCTCCTGTTGTAACCCTGACTAACAATTTCTTGTCTCTGACCTTCTACCTTCTCTAAATACTAAACTCCTTAAAACACCTTAATATCCTTTTCTCACATATAAATTATATATGTGTACTATCAAACTAAGACCTACTAAGATTTGTTCAAAAAAAAAAAAGTTTTATTCTTCTATATTTTTACATAGAATTTATAATATAACTCTCTGTTATAATTATAGCTGTTTAAAACTGTTTTTGATGTCATCATTATTGCTGCATAGGACTGTCTCTATGCTTTTTCCTACATTGTATGTTATTTCCTGGAGCTTTTCTCCCCGGGCCTCTACTGAAAATGGATATATATCCAGTTAGACTAGCCCGGTCAACAAATGTAAAATAAAATAAATAAATAAACAAAACCTTGAACCTTACCTTAGAAAAAACCCTGTCTGTAACACTAACACTCTACAACTAAGCCTCTGGAATACAGCCGGTGCAGCATGAAGGCCAGGCAACATCACCTTAAAATGAGAAAGGGCATCTAGTGTGAGGAATGCTTTTTTTTCTCCATAGCTAATACAGTCCATAAGATTTGATAGTAACCCTTAATCAAGCTCAACATGAATAGAAATCTACCCTTATCCAACTTTTCTGTCAAACTTTCCACCATTCGCATAGGGTGGGAATGAAATCTAGGTATACTATAAAGTTTTCTAAAGTTATTACAAGACCCTACAGTCCCATTATATTTGGGGAACAGGAGAATGAGGCTATTACACTCAGCCTGAGATGTCTTTATGACCACCCCCATATTAAGCACCTTCTGTATTTCCTCCTTTACTGCTTTCCTTTTGGATTTTGGCATTCAATAAGGTGTTAGATTTATTTTTCTCATTAGGAATAGACTCACCATTGTGCTAAATTAAATTCATTCTTCCAGACAGTTCTGACAAAATGCCTGTATTCCCAAATATCAATTCTTTAACTTCCTGTGTATGGACTACTGACAATGCTTCTCCTATTTTACTTCTGAACAGCAAATATTCTCACTACAGAGACCTCACTTTCTTCAGGGTCTTCAACACATTTTTGTGATATATCTGAGTTTTCTTTATCCAGTTTTCCTTACTTTATAATTGACTTCATTCAGAGGCTCTTGACACCAAGTAATTTGATCTCCACAACTCGTATTAACACCATGTGTGAAACTTTCTAGAATGACCATTTTTATTGTATGCTCTTTGCTGGACCTCATGTTTCCTTTCCATATATGCTCTTACAATAAGCATTGCATCTGTTAACCTATACCATAGAATATCCTATCAGACGTATAAAGGGATTGTTTTCTGCTTCCTAATTTTCCCTTCCTCTGTCTAGCAAGCCTTGCAGATATCTGAATATAATATCTCCAAGGGAATACATTCAAATAAGGCCTGAGGTACCCCTGTTATAGAGAAGAGAAAACATGAAAGCAGCTGGTCTCTTTTGTTCTATAGCTTTATGAACCATGGACTTCAACATTTTGTTGTGGCATTCCAGTAATCCATCTGTTTAGGGTGATACAAAGAGGTTTTCATCTGCTTTACCTTAAATATCTGGCATAGTTCATGCATTGCTCTGGACATGAGTGAACTGCCTTTCTGAGGATTCCTTAGGGAATTGAACATTGGAAAATGGTAGCATTAGTTATTTTTGCGACAGAAACTGCATTTACTCATTTGACTCACTTTAAGAGAACTGTTTCTGGGAACTTTGTTGTATAAACAAGAATTACCGGTATTTACTGGTGACGTTTACTTGATTTCAAAAGAGGACCTACAAAGTTTAAGATATTTGCTCACTTGGGACTTCTACTATAGTTTAGGTGTTCAAAGTGTTTCTACACTCTTAGTTAGGTGTTATATTCTGTGCAAAACTGCGCATAAATTATCTGTATATTTCATATACATGGCCAGTAAAATCTAGTCAAAATCTTAGCCTTTTTTCTCCATATGTAAATGTCTACCCAGACATGCATGTCATTATGAGATATCTAAAAGAGATTGTTACCTTTTTAGACCCTGTTCTGTTTCTCTTTCTTTTTAGTTATTATAATAAAGCACTTCATTTTTTAGAAGTGTGAGTATGACGTAGAGCTCTCATCTACGGTCTCCCCTTCAGTTCTTGTTATGTTTTTCCTAGCCCTACTCAGAGTGTTATCTTCTCCTCTAGGAAGGGCAAGTCAGGAAACTTACTCCTTCAATCTGAGGTGCTTTTAGTTTTTTTTTTCCAGCCTATTTCTACTTATTTTCACACCTAGAGACTCACTTCTGTGCTTTGTTTAATCTTCTATTTAAGACTGTCTTAAGTATATTTCTTTTTGTTTGTTCATCAGAAATCTTGTCTGTTTCCTACTGAATATTTTCATTTGTTTCCCTTCTGATGACTACTGGGACCTCTTCATGAGTATCTGTATTGACTTGAGTCAGTACTTTGTTGTTTTATGCAGAGTATCCTGTCTGGCTTGATACTAACTTCTTTTGTAGTCTTACCCCATGAAGGATCTTGGTCACAGTTACAGATTTATTTTCCATTCAAATCCAAACCTTACTTCTTTCTGGAGCTTTGAATTCCACAGTTTTGTCTTTATTAGGGCTGTGTATGTTGGGCACAATATCTGTTTATGCCCCCTATGTTTTCCATGGTTCTTTGAAATAGGAAAAGTCCTGCCTAGTTATGGCAGCATGTTTAGATTAGGCACTAAAGCTACTGGCTGCAGTAGTTTGCCAGGAATATATTTTTCCAGTGGGATTATAGGGTACTCATTTCTGAATCGTGTGCAAGCATAATTTTATTTTTCTGATAATTAGTATCTTTATGCCTTAACACATGTTCTGTTTAACTAAAATAATAATGCTTCCTGCATCTAACAAGCCTTGCAATTCCTTACCATCCACAACAGTAATAGTTAATAGCCTAACAACAAATGGCTGATTCTACAATTCTAGGGGTTAACAACTCAGCCTGGCCACATTCCATTGGTTTACCTTTAGAGACAAGTTGCTTAACAACTAACTGGCTAATAAATTTTTGGGCACATCTGTATTGTAACTTGGAAATACTTAGCTAAGTGACAGTTGACAATGCCTTTTGCTTACTCACAGATATAGACTTGTACTTTGTTTACAAATATCTTTGAAAAGCTTTTTAGTAGCACTTGCTGCATGTAGGTCTGACTTAAGATTTTCACTTTCAGACAATACAAATGTTCAGTTATGGCTAACAGTTAAGAAGTTTGTACATCATTTTGAAACACACATTTTCATAAACTGTTAGGTAATGCAATCTTACATCTATCCTTTTTTAACATGTTTAAAATTGTTCCTGCACCATTTCATAAGTGTGTACCAGGCTAATGGCTTTGGCGTCTTTACAAGCCTAGCCCATAGAAGTGCCCTGGCATTGTGCCAGCCAACATAAGTTCCCAGTGCCTCTATCAAGTAGAGCCACTGGAGTGATTCCCCGGGGTGAACTTTCTATTACCCATCCACTCATCAAGAGTTCTGTTAAAGAGGAGCAGTGAGGTGCTCTGCTTGACATGTTTGGGAAGTCTATTCTAGGCAGTCACTGGGTGAGGAACCCATCCCTCCAGCATGTTCTGCTGATTATGGTAATGAGGTTGAGGTCTCTGGAGTGTGTGGTGCAGAAGGATTGGGATTTCTTTAGATGTAACATTTCTAACAGAGCTGGGTCAGACATGGCTTTGTACGTCAAGCAGAGATCACCTCTAAGTAGGTGATATGAGACAGAGAATAGCTGGAGTCTTTTGAGTCTGTGTAGGACATGTGTTTAACACCTAGGATCCTCTTTGTGAGGTACTTCTGTGGCCTCTCCAGCTGTTGTAGGTGTCTAGTGAGGTACATGCCAAATGGGGCATTATACTTGATGATTGGTCTAATGAGGGAAGAGTAGAGAGAGACGACCTCTTTCTTCCTGGATGCAAAACCCTTGGTAATGAGGTGTGCCACATAGAAGGATTTTCTGACCACAGTGGCAATGTGGTAGTTGAAGGAGAGGTTGCTGTCAACCTGTGTCTGCAGATCTCTTATAATGCCTTCAGTGTTCTCCCATGGATGTGGTAATTAGTGGGAACTGAGTTTTTACCAAAGGGGATGACAACGCATTTTTTGGCGTTAAGCTTAAGGCCATGGTTTCGACACCAGTCATTGGTCTCAGTGAGGCCTTTGGGGTGTTAATAATGGCTCCAAGTTTGAAGTCATCTGTGAAGTTGGTCATCCAGAGTCCCTTTATGTTGGCCTGGACTTCTGAGAAGTAGATGCCGAACAGGAGAGGACCCAGGACCAATGCCTGTGGAACTCCACTCATGATTGGTTGGCAGTCTGACTTGGAGTCCACTACTTTCACACTGTGTTCTATCTGTAAGCCAATTTGCAACCCACCTAGTGATATTGGGGTTGATGCTTAGTTTGCATCAGGGTCTAACCACAGTCCCCGATATGTATTTCAAATCAGGCATCCTGGACCTTACCAGTTTGCCCAAGATGAATGTCCAGTTATTAATTGTTTTTCTGTGCCTCCACTAAAGCACCTACTCTACCTAAAAGTTCCTTTTTTCAGTTTTTGGTACACCCTTAATTAGACTCCTCATGGGAGTCTGTACTTTCCATGTCCATACAGGCTATCACTAAGTCTACTGTAAGGTGTGCATATAAAATTCTGGTCCACTCAACTGAGGATCAGTTCCTTGGTCACACAATTCTTGAGGCCATGAGGTAGGCCACGTCATTCTCATCTGCTCCTGGGTTCTTTATCTGAGGGCTTGTTCTCAGGTTTCCAGGAGCCTGACTGGTTACAGAAGGTGTTTTACTGCAACAATCTGGTCTTTCAAGTTAAGTAAATATTACTCAAAGACTGCACACCTGGTGTCACTTCTAGCTTGAGACTGAGTAAATGCTGACTAGCACTAACCATGTGTCTTCAATGGCCCCAGTACAACTATAGGCCTTTGCTGAGGCTTTATCTTCCGCCATTATCAAGCTAGTGAACATTGAGACTATATGTAGCACTATTTTCTATGTCAGACTATAAGCATTCTGGGAGCTACAAGCCTTATAAGACATGGGACAGGTAAACTAAAAGCCTGTGATTAAATGTAGAGTATATGTTTTTACGTGGCATGAAAATAGTTGAGAATTTGTGATAATTTTCTATGCAGTGTTCAAATACAATATATGAAGTCTGTAGCTGAAGTTTGTAGCTAAATTCTGCTGGGAAATACAGCAATCTCTGTTTTTTACTCAATACTATTTGAGTATTTTTTACAATGAATTTAAATTTTAAACCTTTAAGAAGCATTTTCATGTAGCCAAGCTATACTGACTGATAACATCTAATGTAAACCTGCTACTTTATTAGAAATACATATGATTTTTTATAACAGTCTCCTGTGTAAAAATTTAATAATAGCTGTACATGAAATTTCTAAAGTTTTGAAAATATATAAATCTAACACTCTATCATATCTGAAGTGTATGACTTAATTTTTTTTTTTGCATAGTTTATTGCCTCTGACCCCATGTGGTCTTCGAACCAGTCCACCTACCCGGTTGCTAAACAGTAAATAAATAAAATACATTTATACATATGACAAAGCATATAACATCAAAGAACAGTCAAACAAAATTCACTAGCAGGTAGCTGTCAGATGTTGCTTAGCTATATTTGTGGTTTCTGTAAGAGAAATATATAGGCCACATAGAAGAACACACAAGAGTCCCACAGGAACTGCACCAGAGCATGTGGCATACAGATTTGTGAATCTGCTTCTGCACTTATGTCTCTGCCTGTGATAAATTCTGGAAATTCCACTTGTATAGCTTAAGGCCTAGTAATTCTTTCATTTGGGATATAAGATGGTTTTGCTGTATACATATATTTTTCTTTCTTCAAACCTGTTTGTTCAAAATGATTATTTTCCATTTCCTCCCCACACATTTGTATTTGTCTGCATTTTTAGCCACTGTTTGTACTGCTTAACTCACTCTAGCACAGCTAGTATACTTTTAAGTGTTTTACATTGACCAATAACTTAACACAGCTGTAGCATGGAAACATGCAGCCTGGCCTGTCTCAGCTAGCTGGAGAACTGCTTACAATATACCTCTGCTCTTTTAAGTATGCTAGTCTATACTTTGAGGTGTTTTACTTTGCCCAGTAACTTGACATAAGCACAAAGTTGAAATTTTCATCTTGCCCTGTTCTGATTAGCCAGTGGACTGTTTACTAGACACCTCTGCATGTTCTACTTTGCCCAGTAATTAGATTTAATATAGAGTGGAAAATTTCAGCCTGCAGTGGTCCAAATGATGGGCAAACTGCTTACAATATACCTCTACTATTTTTACTGTGTTTAGGTAGTGTATATTATTTCAGCATGCTTAAGTGGTGCACAATTATAAATGGTTGCCCCTTAGAATGGGGAAGTGTAAGTAATTCCACTTTGGCCCAAGGAACTGCTCTATTATTGCAAGCCAGACCTCTGAACAATTCCTGTTTTGGAGGAAAATTCCTATTTACAGGCTTGATTTACCCTTTCACACACTTTTCTGAATTCCCCCTCATCACGTGATTTATTGATTAATATTTGTGTCTTGTCTTGCAGTTTAACTTGTTTAGCACCAGTTGCATGACTTGACAAGCCATGCCATCAGTGGCTACCAAATTTTAAATTTAGGTAACGTATTTGTGGGTAGTGGAGAAGATCTATGGACTGTGGCCCCTGCTCACTATACATTATGTATCACTGCATTAACCCCTGCTGCCACAGAGTCATTTAAATTACATTAGTGTCACTGCTGTGAACAATTGTATGGATACTGTAATTGTGTTTATTTGGCCTGTAAAGCAATCTTGTCATGAAATCCTTGCAGGTACTAGGTAAATATTCAGAGGTATAGTTGGCAAAGTGATTTTCTTTCTTTCATTATTTATTTACTGTTACAATAGTTTAGGAAACTGACATAAGAGCCCTGAAGAAGTCCAAATCTGTTACTGCTACTTTTCATACAGTTTAAACTAATACCGTGTATACTTATCCATGGCAATACTACCGTAATTCCTTCTTTGCATTTTGTGGTATTGCTCTGACACATGAATGTACGTCAATATTCCCCAGGCTGACCCTGAAAATTGTCCATTTGGATGAGTATTCTACCCCAGTTAACAAATGCATACATAGCAAATCAAATGAATTCATTCATTCATTCAGATAAATAAATAAGAATACACCAAGTGTCATGTCTAAATAAGGGTGTGGGAATTTTGCATGACAGTATGTCTAAGGAGAACATGATAGCAACCCTACGTGCAGCTACAACACAGTCCACTAAAACTGGAGACAGTCTGGCTATTGCTGTGCTTGTGTTGCAAGCAAGAAAAGGGCATTCTGACCCCTCTGCACATTACCCCCTAAACCAGAAGTAATTAAAAGGACTTGAGAAAAAATGAAACGTATAGCTTGAAGCAGCTGACAGAATAAACAGTTTGAGGTTCAAAGAGACGGAAAGGAAAGTGAAGATAGAGAAAAGCAGCATGAAAGGGAAACTGTGATCCTTCACCAATGAAGAGTGAATACTGGGGTAGGGAAACACTAAACGCTAAATGCCAAAGTCAGTACCAAATTACTCAGGTGCATAGGTGTATACTAGGCTAATGACCACTAGGAGCCTATAAGCCTAGCTGTGCAACCCAAATGTGACCCACAGATTTGATTTACATAGTGGGATATTTACTGACTGCCTCTATCAGTCTATCAGAGATATAGGCACTAGACCAATTACCCATACATTGGTCCATATTGCACTTAAATAGAATTAAGGAGGAAGTCTGCTTCACATTGGTGGGGACCCTGTTCCAAAGAATGGGAATTCTCTGAGAAATGTATCTGTCTCCAACATGTTCTGTTTATGTCACAAACAAAATTTAGGTCACTTGACACTGTTGTTTTGTGAATGTGCAAAAGGTTAATCTAAATAGGGTCCAGGGATGCCTTGTATGCCAAAGATTACCTCTCAGAAGTCTGTATGATACCAAGTAAAGAGACAGGACTTTGAGGTGATCAGTGTAGGACAGTGTGCTTACTCCTGGTATTCTTTTTTGTAAAGAACCTTTGCAGGCATTCTAGTTGTTTCATGTGTCTGGACAGGTACATAATGTAGAGGGCATCATACTCTATGATGGGTCTGTTGAGGGCCAAGTACAGTGGTACAATGACTTCTCTAAACCTAGATGCTATGCCCTTACATATACGTTGAGCAACATAGAAGGATTTTCTTACTACCTTGGACACATGTTGGTCAACGTCTAGGTCACTGTTCACATAAATTCCTAGATCCCCGACTAATAAATCAACTTTCAGGGGTATTTTATTGATGATGTACTTACCCATGGTGGTTGACTTCCTAAAAGGAACTATAATGCATTTTTTTGCATCGAGTTTTAAACCACTGCTTTGGCACCAAGCATTTGTCTGAGTTAGATCTTCCTGAAGGGTGTTCTCATCTTGCAGGGATTCAACAACTGCTCCCAGTTTGCAATCATCTATGAACTTGATCAATCAGAAGCCTTTGATATTGGCTTTGATTCATTAGTAACAGTTGCCAGAGATAACAGGGCCCACCACAGAGCCCACAGGGACTCCAGTGATGTCCAGCCTCTTTGTGGAGATCACTCCACTTTTCCTAACCTCTTGGGTCCTATCAGTGAGATAGTTAGCTATCCAGCATGTTATAAAAGGGTTTATGCCTAGTTCAGTAAGTATGTTGACAATGCCAAATTGGGGCATTTACTGTATGAAATGCTTTAGCCAGATCTAGGTAGGCAATATGAACTGCTTTCCCTTCATCCACTGTCTTAGTTACCTTTTCAAATAAGTCTACCAGGCTCAGTAAGCATGACCTTCCTTTCACAAAGCTAAACTGGGATGGATCCAATGTCTAGAGGTCTCCTATAACCTTGTTGATAATTTCCATGATAACTCTTTCCTTTGCTTTGCAAGTCAAACTAATGGTTCTGTAATTTCCAGGATCTGTTGAAAGTCCTCCCTTATGAAGGAGGATGGCCATCACAGTCATCCATTCTTGTGGCACAAAGCCTGTTTTAAGACTATTGTTAAATAGTGACTCCAGGGGTCCTGATTAGCCATATTTTAGACAGCTCAAGAAACATCCCAGGTTGTTACCAGGGCCCACTGAAGCTGTGTTCTTGGCTTTTTTGAGTGTAGCCAATACATGCTCCCTAGTTATATTTGGAGGGGTTAAGTCTGACGACGGAATTTTTTAGGAGATGGTTGGAGTGAGGGGGGGGGGGTAAAGTTGGAAATTAATTTGTCCACTAACAGGTTTGCTATATCACTAGGTTCAGTGAATGTGTTACCATTAACCATCAGTTCAGTACATTACTGAGTACTGCCCTTGAAGTTTCTGATGTAACTGAAGAAGGCCTTATGGTTTTTCTTTCACATGGGAGGCTATCTTATCCTCAAAATTGGCTTTGTTACTACTTATTAGCCCACTTAGTTGCCTACTTATTTTAATGAGAGACTTTGTCTTCATGGGAACTGCCCTTCCTGATTTTGCCATAATGATTTTCCTTTTGCTGTATATCCTGTTTAGTTTGAGATGCTACTAAGGTGGTTTGTTTCTTAGGCTAGCTCTGAATTTGCTTCCTGGTAGCTACAGCACCCTCTATGCAGCCATTTGTAGGAGCAACTCAGCATAGGCTGTTGTGTTCTTGGGGTTTGGAGGGGCACTTAGTTTTGAACCAGCTTTCTCTTAATAAATGGTAGTTTGCCTTGGAATAGTTCCTAACTTTACTGGTTGTACTGGAGCTACATGGCTGATTCTGATTTTCAAGGAGACAGCTTTATGGTCAGACATTACCAGGGAGGATGAGACATGGGGGCAGGGTGGCACAGTGCTCTTCCATGTTTGTCACTACAAGGACCAATGCGTTGGAGCCTGTAGTGGGCGTATACCATTTGTTTCAGATCAAGGGTGTTTGTATTTATAAAAGTCAAAGGAATCTCTGTGACTGTACATTTGGGGCCATGTAATATGGATTCCCATTCTACACAGAGGGTTAATGCTCCCATGAATAGGGTGTGAGGTTGGATGGTACGATGTCTAAGTATGCATTGTGAGATTCTTGGGACATGGAAGGTGACTATCACTGAATTGTGGATATGGTACACAAGTTTGTCTATGGTGCTCTACACATGCAGGAACTCCAGCATGTGATCCTGTTAAACCAACCTAAAGATATGCTTGTTACTGATGTATATCAAGACACCTTCATCTTTACCCATTATGGCTACAGAAACCACTAAGTCAGAAATGAAAAACAGGGATAAAGCCTGGGAGCACTGGCACAAAACCAAGACCTCCTCAACTAGACAGAAATTCCTAGAACTACGCAATAGAGTCAAAAAGCTAATAAAACAGGACAAATTCCAAATTCCTTGACTCCTCCGAACACAGCCCCAAACAATTCTGGTCCTCCATAAATTCCATCCTCCACCCAGGTAAAGTCAGTACCCCTCCTCCTAACATCCCTCATTCCTCAGAAAATATTGCTATCTCATTCAACACACACTTCACACAAACCATACTATTGTACTAGCTAACAAACACAACCCCCTCCCTCCTAAACCCACACCTTCAACTTACTAATCTCCCACTGCCTTCTCTTTTTCTTCTGTACCTACCTCCAACATAAAAAACTCTTAACTAAACTTTTAAACCCACCAAATTAGCAGCAGACAACCTCCCAAGTGAATACCTACAAATCACAGCTGATGCCTCTGGCCTACCCAGTATCCATCTTGATTAACTTAGATCTCTGTCAGAAAGTTATGTTCCACACACTGTAAGAGAAAGTATCACATATAATTCCCCTCCACAGAGACTAACCAATTACAACCACCGAGAAGCTACTCTCCTCTCCACTCTCCAAAATACTAGAGAGATGCACACAATCTCAGGTCTCAGACTACCTCCCTTACTAACAACCTCCTTTCCAATACTTAGCATGGTTTCCGACCAAACCATAGCACCACCACTGCCTTACTCTCCTTTGAGACTAACACTATCCTTCAGCATAAAAACAATGGCTAACTCTCTCTGCTACTTTCCTAGACCTATCCTAAAAGCATTTGACATGGTCCCACACAAACAAGCTTATCTCTGTCCTCGATAACCTATCCTTCTCACATCGGTCACCAACTGGTTTCAGAGTTACCTGTCTGACCGCCAACAATCCGTTGTATGGAAGAATGACATATCTCCTTAAACTACCTGTCTCTATATAGGGGTTCCCCAAGGATCCATCCTTGGACCCTACTCTTCTCTGTTTTCACAAAAATCTAGCCTCTGCTACCACACATGGCACACTCATACAATACGCGAGATGGCTTACCGACCATCATCTGCTCAGCCCAATCCCTACCCAAACTGCAAAAGTCACACAAAGAAAGCCTTTTCCTCTGTTGAAACTTTAGGTTATCCGATGCCCAATTAATACTCAACCAAACAAAACTAAACTACTCATCTTCCAACCCCACCAAACATACTCAAAACAACTCTCACTTTTAACATCACAGAAAAAGACAACACCACTATATACTCTAACTGAACACACCAAATTGCTAGGAGTGGAAATAGACAAACTAAAATTTGACATTCCACATATCCATGACCATAAAAAATCCACAAAAACTAGGAGGCGTTATACAGAAATAAGCATCTTCTCACCAAAGCAGCAAAGATTTCAATAGCAAATTCCACCTTATCTCCACCCTACTTTTATGCCTCTCAATATATACCAACCTAAGGCAATGCTGATCTAAACAAGCTTTCAGGAGACCTGCTATAAACAAAATTATGCCAAATTTGCCACAGGGCATCCTACCATAGTCACCACTGTCTCTCTCACGTGCTGAACTGGGCTGACTTGAACTCCCTCACCTCCTTCAATGGTATCAACTCTCACTCGGCCACAAACTAGTAAACCATCCACTAAATGTCCCATCCCTCCAGAATCTACTCCAACCCTGGCCACAAACTAGTAAACCATCCACTAAATGTCCCATCCCTCCAGAATCTACTCCAACCCTATCACACCACCAGACCACTAAGATCCAGCAACAAAAATCACTTGCAGAACACTAAAGACAATAACTCTGCTGGTGAAGCACTATTCTCTTGCACCATAGCCAAATTATGGAACTCCCTCCCACCCACAATTACCTCCGTACCATCATGCACCCACTTCAAAACTTTACTAAAAGCGCACCTAAAAACATGCTAGCTATGCCCTCCACAAACTACCTTGATTATAGCAAGCTCAGATGCTCATAAGCCTAGTACTTATACAGCAGGAACTTCTTATTTTAACATTTGTTAATGCCTGTTATGTACTTCACAGATAAAAGATTCTAGTTGTCTACTGATGTACTATGCCTCTTCATCTGTAAATATGTTGCTAAGTGAAATTGCTATGTAAATTGTTAATCATGGCTATGTAATCAATGTAACTGCTGTCTGTTTTATTTTAACTGTGGAGCTTTTCTCCCGGGCCTCCGCTGAAAATGGACCTACATCAGTCGGGACACTCCTGGTCAAAATATAAATAATCTGTGTAGCTCCTGTTCTACAAATGTGGAAGACATTGATACTTAGTACTGCAGGGGTACTCTCTGCTGCTTTAACCCATGTCTGGGTAGTAACCACATGGATCCCTATATTCTCAATTTGAGGGAAGGCTTGTAGGAATGAATTTTTTTTTTATTTAGGCTCTGGCACTTGACAATAAGGCTTTGAGATTCAGTCATACGTTGATTTTGTTATGTTGCTAGGTTTGTTTCCAAAAATCGCTTTATAGAATTAGGAATATCCAAACCTCTCAACTGTCTCCAGTTTTGGCTCAAAATGTTGCTCTCCCCTAATAATCCCTCTGCAAAATGGCAATTTTGGAAGAAAACACGGAGGGTTTACAATTATAAATAACTGTAATGATCAGTTATAGATTACTTTTATTTCAGAAATGCATGTAGATGCTCTCATTTTGTCAGCTGCTCAAGTTAACAGTACTAATTTTAAAAAGGTGTCCCTTCTTTGACAGGTTCCCAGCTGTATTGTGTGGCAATTTTATATTTTTGCATAATATATTTGGTCTGTTTTTCATAAAATTGTGGTTTTCTGGAAAATTAGTAGCAAATCATTAAAGATTGAAGTTAGAAAATAATGGCAGACATTTGAGTTTCAGATTTCATACCCTTCAAAAATTCATACTAATGCTAGACCTACTACTATTCTATTATCTTTCTAAGTTTATAAGAGCAATATTTAAAAACTGTCTTTATTTTTGGACCTGTGTCCCACTATGTATGGCTTTGTCCAGATTTCTTGCTCTGAGGTTGAGAGGTATGAGTGTCAGAGCCATCACCGTCAGCCAGAGACATTTCAAACTGTGACCTACTTGTTGCACTCCACTCCCCATTGTAGTGGCTGTGGATGTGTCCATGCAATGCAAGGAGCAGTTATGCAGTGTAAGTGTGCAGAGTATTCCTCCATCCAAGGTAGACCACAAGTATGACTGTGACTTTTCATCTGTCCTTGAATTTGCAGAATGTTCTGGTTTTCTGTCATATTTTTCTATACTGTTGATTTATGCTTCTTATTATTCAGAAAATGCATGCTGTTGCAGTGCCCTGTTGCTCTGTATTAAAGTAGCAATGCTTTAATGACCATCAGGTAAGCTTGTCAGAGATTGTAAGATGCAAGTAAACTTTAATAAGCATACTGTTAAAGAATTACCAACATTGAAAGCCTTTTCATTGTTGCAATGCAGAAAATATTTACATAACTAGATAACATACAAGCCTTAGGTATTGAAATGCATATGACAGTATTTGTAATAAAGGACAGGATTACAGTATTTGCAGAAGCTCATTACATTTGTTGGAGACAAGCAGTTCTTTACAGGCTTTACCCGCAAACTAAACAGACTGCCAATCTATCACGTGTGGTCCATAACTTGTGCAGTAATCCTTTAAGCAATTTATCTTGAGCTTATTCGCTGTTCATTTTTTACTTTGATCATATGTTCTCCATGAAACAAGTAGATAGTTGTTTTCAGGCAGCAGGTCTTTTTTGGATAAGAAATATTTTTGCAAGTGGGGGTATCACAGAGATTGCTACTTTCAGCATTTTACTTGGTAATTTTATAAAGCTGAATATAAATTATAATTAGAACTGCAGTGCAAGGAGAAGTGGTTTGAGCTGAGTGCTGCTTGTGTTTTTTTATACTTGATTTTGACTGGCATTCCAGTAATGTATTTAAAAAGCTATTTTTCATTCCTCACAACCTTTGTGTTTCCATCTAGATATTAAGTAAGTTGTCATGTAGCCAATACATTGAAATATTTTTTTTCTTCAACAGTTCATTTTGTCTTGATTGGAATCTCGTAATGACGGTTTGGCACCCAGGGCAGCGTACTTAAAGTTCCAGTTGTTGTGGTTTTGAGCATAGCTCCACCCCTTTCTGGTTGGCCACACCCCTTCCCATTGGCCCCACCCATTCAGCTGTCTCTTGCAGCCCCCCTTTAATTTGAAGTCACCAGCCGCCACTGGTCCAAATCTGTTACTTCTACTTTTCATACAGTTTAAACTAATACCGTGTATACTTATCCATGGCAATACTACCGCAATTCCTTCTTTGCATTTTGTGGTATTGCTCTGACACATGAATGTACATCAATATTCCCCAGGCTGACGCTGAAAATTGTCCATTTGGATGAGTATTCTACCCCAGTTAACAAATGCATACATAGCAAATCAAATTAATTAATTCATTCAGATAAATAAATAAGAACACACCAAGTTTCATGTCTAAATAAGGGTGTAGGAATTTTGCATGACAGTATGTCTAAGGAGAACATGATAGCAACCCTACGTGCAGCTACAACACAGTCCACTAAAACTGGAGACAGTCTGTCTATTGCTGTGCTTGTGTTGCAAGCAAGAAAAGGGCATTCTGACCCCTCCGCACATTACCCCCTAAACCAGAAGTAATTAAAAGGACTTTAGAAAAAAATGAAACGTATAGCTTGAAGCAGCTGACAGAATAAACAGTCTGAGGTTCAAAGAGACGGAAAGGAAAGTGAAGATAGAGAAAAGCAGCATGAAAGGGAAACTGTGATCCTTCACCAATGAAGAGTGAGTACTGGGGTAGGGAAACACAAAGCTAAATGCCAGTCAGTACCAAATTACTCAGGTGCATAGGTGTATACTAGGCTAATGACCACTAGGAGCCTATAAGCCTAGCTGTGCAACCCAAATGTGACCCACAGATTTGATTTACATAGTGGGATATTTACTGACTGCCTCTGTCAGTCTATCAGAGATATAGGCACTACACCAAGAGTGAATGTCCCATTACCCATCCATTGGTCCATATTGCACTTAAAAAGAATTAAGGAGGAAGTCTGCTTCACATTGGTGGGGACCCTGTTCTAGAGAACGGGAATTCTCTGAGAAATGTATCTGTCTCTTCAACATGTTCTGTTTATGTCACAAACAAAATTTAGGTCACTTGACACTGTTGTTTTGTGAATGTGCAAAAGGTTAATCTAAATAGGGTCCAGGGATGCCTTGTATGCCAAAGATTACCTCTCAGAAGTCTGTATGATACCAAGTAAAGAGACAGGACTTTGAGGTGATCAGTGTAGGACAGTGTGCTTACTCCTGGTATTCTTTTTTGTAAAGAACCTTTGCAGACATTCTAGTTGTTTCATGTGTCTGGACAGGTACATAATGTAGAGGGCATCATACTCTATGATGGGTCTGTTGAGGGCCAAGTACAGCGGTACAATGACTTCTCTAAACCTAGATGCTATGCCCTTACATATACGTTGAGCAACATAGAAGGATTTTCTTACTACCTTGGACACATGTTGGTCAACGTCTAGGTCACTCTTCACATAAATTCCTAGATCCCCGACTAATAAATCAACTTTCAGGGGTATTTTATTGATGATGTACTTACCCATGGTGGTTGACTTCCTAAAAGGAACTATAATGCATTTCTTTGCATCGAGTTTTAAACCACTGCTTTGGCACCAAGCATTTGTCTGAGTTAGATCTTCCTGAAGGGTGTTCTCATCTTGCAGGGATTCAACAACTGCTCCCAGTTTGCAATCATCTATGAACTTGATCAATCAGAAGCCTTTGATATTGGCTTTGATTCATTAGTAACAGTTGCCAGAGATAACAGGGCCCACCACAGAGCCCACAGGGACTCCAGTGATGTCCAGCCTCTTTGTGGAGATCACTCCACTTTTCCTAACCTCTTGGGTCCTATCAGTGAGCTAGTTAGCTATCCAGCATGTTATAAAAGGGTTTATGCCTAGTTCAGTAAGTATGTTGACAATGCCAAATTGGGGCATTTACTGTATCAAATGCTTTAGCCAGATCTAGGTAGGCAATATGAACTGCTTTCCCTTCATCCACTGTCTTAGTTACCTTTTCAAATAAGTCTACCAGGCTCAGTAAGCATGACCTTCCTTTCACAAAGCTAAACTGGGACGGATCCAATGTCTAGAGGTCTCCTATAACCTTGATGATAATTTCCATGATAACTCTTCCCTTTGCTTTGCAAGTCAAACTAATGGTTCTGTAATTTCCAGGATTGGTTGAAAGTCCTCCCTTATGAAGGAGGATGGCCATCACAGTCATCCATTCTTGTGGCACAAAGCCTTTTTTAAGACTATTGTTAAATAGTGACTCCAGGGGTCCTGATTAGCCATATTTTAGACAGCTCAAGAAACATACCAGGTTGTTACCGGGGCCCATTGAAGCTGTGTTCTTGGCTTTTTTGTGTGTAGCCAATACATGCTCCCTAGTTATATTTGGAGGGGTTAAGTCTGACGGAATTTTTTAGGAGATGGTTGGAGTGAGGGGGTAAAGTTGAAAATTAATTTGTCCTCTAACAGGTTTGCTATATCACTAGGCTCAGTGAATGTGTTACCATTAACCACCAGTTCAGTACATTACCGAGTACTGCCCTTGAAGTTTCTGATGTAACTGAAGAAGGCCTTATGGTTTTTCTTTCACATGGGAGGCTATCTTATCCTCAAAATTGGCTTTGTTACTACTTATTAGCCCACTTAGTTGCCTACTTATTTTAATGAGAGACTTTGTCTTCATGGGAACTGCCCTTCCTGATTTTGCCATAATGATTTTCCTTTTGCTGTATATCCTGTTTAGTTTGAGATGCTACTAAGGTGGTTTGTTTCTTAGGCTAGCTCTGAATTTACTTCTGGTAGCTACAGCACCCTCTATGCAGCCATTGGCATGGTTGTACAGACTTTCTGAGAGCAACTCAGCATAGGCTGTTGTGTTCTTGGGGTTTGGAGGGGCACTTAGTTTTGACAAACTTTCTCTTAATAAATGGTAGTTTGCCTTGGAATAGTTCCTAACTTTTACTGGTTGTACTGGAGCTACATAGCTGATTCTGATTTTCAAGGAGACAGCTTTATGGTCAGACATTACCAGGGAGGATGAGACATTGGGGCAGGGTGGCACAGTGCTCTTCCATGTTTGTCACTACAAGGACCAGTACGTTGGAGCCTGTAGTGGGCGTATGCACCATTTGATCAAGGGTGTTTGTATTTATAAAGTCAAGGAATCTCTGTGACTGTACATTTGGGGCCATGTAGGATTCCCATTCTACAGAGGGTTAAATGCTCCCATGAATAGGGTGTGAGGTTGGATGGTACGTGTCTAAGTATGCATTGTGAGATTCTTGGGACATGGAAGGTGACCTATCACTGGTGTGGATATGGTACACAAGTTTGTCTATGGTGCTCTACACATGCAGGAACTCCAGCGTGTGATCCTGTTAAACCAACCTAAAGATATGCTTGTTACTAATGTATATCAAGACACCTTCACCTTTACCCCTTATGGCTACAGAGAACCACTAAGTCAGAAATGAAAAACAGAGATAAAGCCTGGGAGCACTGGCGCAAAACCAAGACCCCCTCAACTAGACAGAAATTCCTAGAACTACGCAATAGAGTCAAAAAGCTAATAAAACAGGACAAATTCCAATACTACCAGTCTGCCCTAGACTCCTCCGAACACAGCCCCAAACAATTCTGGTCCTCCATAAATTCCATCCTCCACCCAGGTAAAGTCAGTACCCCTCCTCCTAACATCCCTCACTCCTCAGAAAATATTGCTACCTCATTCAACACACACTTCACACAAAACATACTATCACTAGCTAAACAACACAACCCCCCTCCCCTCCAACCCACACCTTCAACTACTAATCTCCCCATTGCCTTCTCTTTTTCTTCTGTACCTACCTCCAACATAAAAAAAACTCTTAACTAAACTTAAACCCACCAAATTAGCAGCAGACAACCTCCCAAGTGAATACCTACAAATCACAGCTGATGCTCTGGCCTACCCAGTATCCATCTTGATTAACCGATCTCTGTCAGAAAGTTAAGTTCCCACATTGTGGAAAGTATCACATATAATTCCCCTCCACAGAACTAACCAATTATCCACCCCATAGCTACTCTCTCTCTCCACTCTCCAAAATACTAGAGAGATGCATACAATCTCAGGTCTCAGACTACCTCCTTACTAACAACCTCCTTTCCAATACTTACATGGTTTCTGACCAAACCATAGCACCACCACTGCCTTACTCTCCTTTACTAACACTATACTTCAGCATAAAAACAATGGCTATCTCGCCTCTGCTACTTTCCTAGACCTATCTAAAGCATTTGACATGGTCCCACACAAACAACTTATCTCTGTTCTCAATAACCTATCCTTCTCACAATTGGTCACCAACTGGTTTCAGAGTTACCTGTGTGACCGCCAACAATCCGTTGTATGGCAGAATGACATATCTCCCCAACTACCTGTCTCCATAGGGGTTCCCCAAGGATCCATCCTTGGACCCCTACTCTTCTCTGTTTTCACAAATAATCTAGCCTCTGCCACCAAACATGGCACACTCATACAATACGCAGATGACTCAACCATCATCTGCTCAGCCCAGTCACTACCCAAACTGCAAAAAGTCACACAGAAAGCCTTTTCCTTTGTTGAAACTTGGTCATCCGATGCCCAATTAATACTCAACCAAACAAAACTAAACTACTCATCTTCCAACCCACCAAACATACTCAAAACAACTCTCACTTTAACATTACAGCAAAAGACAACACCACTATATACCCAACTGAACACACCAAATTGCTAGGAGTGGAAATAGACAATAAACTAAAATTTGACATTCACATATCCATGACCATAAAAAAAGTCCACAAAAAACTAGCAGCGTTATACAGAAATAAGCAACTTCTCACCAAAGCAGCAAAGATTTCAGTAGCAAATTCCCACCTTATCTCCACCCTACTTTATGCCTCTCCAATATATACCAACCTTAGGCAATGCGATCTAAACAAGCTAGAGACCTGCTACAACAAAATTGCCAAATTTGCCACAGGGGCATCCTACCATAGTCACCACTGTCTCTCACATGCTGAACTGGGCTGGCTTGAACTCCCTCACCTCCTTCAATGGTATCAACTCTCACTCGCCCACAAACTAGTAAACCATCCACTAAATGTCCCATCCCTCCAGAATCTACTCCAACCCTATCACACCACCAGACCACTAAGATCCAGCAACAAAAATCACTTGCAGATCACTAAAGTCAATAATTCTGCTGGTGAAGCACTATTCTCTTGCACCATAGCCAAATTATGGAACTCCCTCCCACCCACAATTACCTCCGTACCATCATGCACCCACTTCAAAACTTTACTAAAAACACACCTAAAAACATGCTGGCTATGCCCTTGCAACTCCCACTCTAATATCACCCACCCCATCCAACCACTACATTTCTTTCCACTCCACTAACTACCTTGATTATAGCAAGCTCAGATGCTCATAAGCCTAGTACTTATACAGCAGGAACTTCTTATTTTAATATTTGTTAATGTCTGTTATGTACTTCACAGATAAAGATTCTAGTTGTCTACTGATGCACTATGTTCTTCATCTGTAAATATGTTGTAAGTAATTGCTATGTAAATTGTTAATTGCTATGTAATCCAATGTAACTATTGTCTGTTTATTTTAACTGTGGAGCTTTTCTCCCCGGGCCTCCGCTGAAAATGGACCTACATCCAGTCGGACACTCCTGGTCAAAAAATATAAATAATCTGTGTAGCTCCTGGTCTACAAATGTGGAAGACATTGATACCTTGTACTGCAGGGGTACTCTCTGCTGCTTTAACCCATGTCTCAGTAACCACATGGATCCCTATATTCTCAATTTTGAGGAAGGCTTGTAGGGAATGAATTTTTTTTTATTTAGGCTCCTGGCACTTGACAATAAGGCTTTGAGATTCAGTCACGTTGATTTTGTTATGTTGCTAGGTTTGTCAATTTGGCATTACCTATAAAAGGCACTATGGGGGGGTGAATAAAGTTTTAGCCAGTATTTGAAAGCCTAGAAGGGCCAGGTGCATACCATCCTTGGAAAATCAACATGGTCTGTAAACCATGTCCTCCCAAGTTGATAAATATTGGATCACCTTAGAATGACACTAGAAAGACAGCCAATTGTTAAAATCAATCATCTTTTGCTCATATTGTGACATCATCCTTAGTAATGGTAATATGCTGATCAATGCTGACTCATACCAGCCTGTGATACATAGTCCAAGAGATCCATAATATCTCTCTTCATATAGTCCAGGGAGGTACATGGACTATGATGGAATCATACTGGTACTCGTGGTGTAATGACTTGAGTACATGCATGGTTTGTCAGATCCTGGCTCCAAAAAAGCAACTATGATCCTGGCTCCAAAAAAGCAACTATCTCCTCCTTATTCACCCTTGTTAGAGGGGTATTGGTATGTCTTACACTGGAGAGTCTACAATGACTGACCTGGGAAGTATGTTTGCTTGCCTTAGTATTTGGGGCTCCATTGTGTGTGACTGTATACGTAGCATCAGGTATTTGTTTTTTCTGAGTGCCTTTGGCCTTGCTGAGGCATAGCTTTGCCAACAGGTGGTCTAGGTAATCTTTGTTGTTTAGGAAGACTGCTATTAAGTACCTCAGCATACATTAGTGTGTGTGCATGTGTTATGTGCTATGTGAGGTAAGTGTTGTGTGCATGGTTTCAACAACCTGATGTGCACTTATATGTGAGAGTTTCGCCTCAGGTGTCACTGTATAAGTACACCTTTTGCATACTGTGTCTGTTTCTTTAAGGATTAAGTGGTTTATCAGTAAACATGAGACAACTGTTACATTGTCTTAAGATGCCCATATCCACCAAGCTGGCTTCAGAAAAGTTAGGAAACTGCATAACCATGCTGTTCAGTCCTTTGACTGGTGAGCTACGGGGGGGGGGGGGGGTGTATTTAGGTTAGAAGGCTATTAAGGGTGCTTTGGTGGTGCAGACTAATAAGGGTGCTTTACTGGGACAGATTATGTTAACAGTACTAAATTCTACTAACTTTAATGTTTACACAGTACTGAATTCCACAAAATCTGTAGGCATTTCCACTCTATGCCCAACTAGCCACTATAAACTTGTTGATGAGCAAGGTATTTTCTTTGTGTTTACTACTTTACAGGGTACAGTTTTATGGACCATTCTGTAGGTGAAATTTGCTTTTTAGGTGTTTGCTATTGTACAAGGTACTGTTAACCACCACTGAGCTGTGAGTACTGAAATGCTCCAAATTTATAGCAGTAGAGAAAAAGCAGAAAACTAGCTAATGAGCCCTCTAGCCAATAAAATGACTACATTATGAACCATTTTGTGTGTTTCCCAACTCAGACCATGAAAACACGTCCTGACACAATATGCATAAGCCTAGTCCTTCTAATGTAAAAACACAGTAGGAGAGACCCAGAAGTGCAATGCCTCCACAAAGCAAACAACTAGCTGGAAATCCTTTGCTAAAGATGATTTTAAGACAGTCTTACATCAGTAGCAGTGAAATGCACAAATAAAAACAAGAAACAGTTGCAATCACTTAAAATAATTTAAGGAAGTGCAATTTAGCAATCAAAAGTACTTAGCTTTGCCTGGATACAAACATACATACATACATACATACAAATATTTCAAGCAAGGGCATTAATGCCCTTTTAGCTTGAGAATATACCAAAACACGTGTTCCCATAATTTTCAGGCTATTCTTAAGAATACCTAATCTAGTACTTTAATGTAATTTGGTGGTCTGTTCCATGCATCAGCTACTCTGTCAGAGAACCAATTAGAGCACTTCTCATTCCTATAGAATCTTCTACACAGGTTGTCTGATGATTCTCTAGTACTTTTTGTTAACCCCAAACATTCCCAGAGGTAGCTGTCTCTAAAAGCCCAATATACTTGAATAAGATCTCCTCTTAGATATCTGTAAGATACACTGTACAAGTTTAGATATTTTAGTCTTTCATAACCTAAATGTTCACATCCATGGATGCTCTTGGTACATTTCTGCTGTACTCTTTCCAGTTTACTCATGCTTGTTTTCTTATAGGGTTTCCATATTTGATTCTCAGGTTTGGACCTAATGTAACTAACAATGACTTCATCATTTTTGATTTCCTAGACTTTACAAATTTTGTATGCAACCTATAGTTCTGTAACTATCATTAACCAATTGGTTGACATCATTAGAAAAACTCATTGCTGAATCTACCCATATACCCAGGTCTTTAAAATGAGTCTAAGGTTTCAATCACTGTATGCTATATTAAATATTCACTTTTCAATTTATGTCTCCCAAATGTCATATGCTTAGTTTTTGATAGTCAAGTTATTTTGCAGACATACCTTATCTGTAACACGTGTAAGCAGTCTACCCAATTTCAAGTCATCTGCATATAGACAGCAGAACACCTCAGATGAAAAAGCTAGGTCTGAAAGATGCAATCTAAACAAGTGAAGGCCTAGGACAGAGCCCTGTGGGACACCCTGACTGCAACCAAGGATTTCACCTGTCCAGTTGCTGTATGATACTTGTCATGTCCTACTTGTAAGCCATGCAGCTATCCATCTTATCAAGAGTACATCAATACCTAGTTGTATTAATTAATTGATCAGTGTTTTGTGTATGATCCTGTCAAATGCTGAAGTAAAATTTGTATAAATTACATCACAGCACAATTTTTCATTCATCGTTGTTGTTATATTGCAATAGAACATCATGTTACAGGTGGTAATAGATCTGTTTTCAACATATGCATGCTGATATATGGTTTCAAGTCCCAACCTATCCAGTTCTGACAATAACATATCTAATATTACCTTCTCCATTATTTTTCCACAACATGAAAGTAAATGCATGGGTTTGTTAGTATGACTCTGGGTTTGTCCTGCTCTTCCTTCCCTTAAAGACAGGTTTAACAAATGCATATCTCCAGTCTTTAGGAATCTCCCCATATTTATACAACCTAGTAAATAACAGATATAATGGTACTGTAAGTTCATGCCCAAGTGTTCTCAGGTCATCATAAATAATTCCATCTCTGCCCTCTGCTTTGTTTGGATCAAGTTTGTGTAGTTCTTTTTCGATATAATCTAATTTGATTTCAGTATCTGAGGTTACTTGGATGTCATTGAGACAGTTTATCAACCCTTTGGGGAGCCAAACTACTTTGCATAGGATTTTGTAAATATATCCGTAATCTGTTGTGCATGAGAATACATTTTAGAATCTGCACACAGTTTACCTATTTGTATGTCTTTACTCCTACCACACCTTATGTATTTATAAAATGGATTCCTATTATGCTCAATATCTTTGTATAAATTTTATTAAACATTTTCTTAATCTTGAAAGCTGGTGGTGGAATACAGAAGTCCAGGAAGCCATCAAAAGAAAGGAGGAGTGCAGGAAGAAGTGGGAGATAGAAAATACTGACCAAGCTCGGACGAACTACTGGTTGGCTAAGAAAGAAGTTGCAATAACAAAGAATAGGGCATCGGAGGCACTCTACCACCTTCTGGAAAGTGACTCAGTAAGGGGCACAAAGAAACTATATCAGGTTGCGAGGCAGAGACAGAAAGATAAAGAAGATAGTCAGACACCCTTCATAAGGGATGCCAGCAACAAACTGCTCACCAGTCTACAGGACATCAAAGGCAGATGGAAGGAGCATTTCCAGAATCTTCAGAATGAAGAAAACCTCACAGAAGCTGTACTGCCCCAGAAACAGCCTATGATGAGAGAAGTGGAGGCCACCTTAGAAGAAGTAAGAACAGCACTAAGAAAGATGAAGTCAGGGGAAGCAGCAGGCTCATATGAGGTCACAGCAGATATGATAAAGATGCTGGGTAAGATAGGGGAGAAATGGCTCCTGAGGGTACTAATAGCAGTGTGGAGAGAAAGGCATATCCCAGATGCCTGGATAATAAGCATACTCATGCCAGTGTACAAGAACAAAGGGGACATCCACAACTGTGGGCAGTACAGAGGGATCAAACTCCTACTACATTGCATGAAAGTTTTGGAGAGGGTGACTGATAAATGGATATGCAGAGTAGTAAAATGTAAGATGGGAGATGAGCAGTTTGTATTTAAATCAGGATGCTGTACAATTGACCCAATGTTTGCATTGAAACAGATACTTGAGAAGAAGTTAGAGATGAGGAAAGAGTCCAACCAGGCATTCCTAGACTTGGAGAAAGCATATGACAAGGTCCCAAGAAAGCTGATCTGGGTAGTACTGGGGTGGTTTGAAGTCCAGAAACATTGGTAGGATTAGTGCAGTTTATGTACAAGGACCCAGTGACTCAAGTATGAACAGTGTTCGGCCTCACAGAAGGGTTCCCAGTAGGAGTGGGTGTACACCAGGGATCAGCTCTGAGCCCACTGCTGTTTATACTGCTGATGGACTACATTAGCATACAGGTTGGAGGGGACAGATCAACAAAGCTGCTGTATGCAGACGACGTGGAAGTACAGGCAGACTCTGAGCTAGAACTTCAGCAAAGGATAGGAGAATGGAATGCAAATCTGAAGGCACATGGGATGAAACTAAGCACAGATAAGATGGTGGAAATGGCAGCAAACTAGGGAAATCAGAAGAAGCTGAGAATAGAGATAGAAGAGATGATAGTAAAACAGGTCGGCTTCAAGTATCCGGGAGGGGTGGTTGAGGAGAAGGGTAGTCTAAAGAGGTCACAGCTAAAATCAGAGGGGCTGCAGCCAACTGGCATAGAGTATCGGGTGTAGTTTATGACAGAAGAATGCCAAAGAAGCTGAAAGGTAAGGTGTACAAGACAGTGGTGCGACCAGTACTACTGTATGGTACAGAAACCTGGACAGTAAAGGCAGAACAGTTAAAGAAGCTAGAGGTGATGGAAATGAAGTGCCTGAGAAAGGTGGTAGGATGCACACTATGGGACAGATGAAGAAATGAGGACATAAGAGCAGCAGCCAAAGTAGCTCCAATTGCAGAAAAGATCAAAGAGAACAGATTACAGTGGTTTGGGCACATGTGTAGAAAAGCAGAAGACAATCTGGTGAGGGAGATTTGGGACAGACAGGAAGAAGGTAAGAGGAAAGTGTGGGCATCCAGCAAAGAGGTGGATGGATTGTGTGAAAGAAGATCTGTGACAGTCAGGCATGAGTGTTGAAGAAGGCAGGAGAGTGGCACTGAACTGAGAGAGTTGGCGACAGTTAACACAATACCCCGACCCCATGTAGAAAAAAGGGGGCTGATGAGTTTCTCATTCTTTTCTCACACTATGTTTAATTAGTTTGTGCAGCTTGTTTGTTTCAGTTTTCAAAGTCGTAGTTTGACCTCTTTTCCATTTCTTATATGTTTTGTCTCTCACCTTAGTTATTTTTATTACTATGGAACTATATCCTCTTTAGTTGTGTGCCTAGGTCATGATGTTAAGCATTTTTTTTTATTTTTGCATTCAGTTTCTCTTTCAAAACTTCTATATTCCTTCTGCAGTTTTTCCACTGAACACATCACTCCTGCTAGTTTTACATAGTGACTGTTTTGCTTCCATATAATCTGTTATTAATCTTCTGTGCATTGATATACATTTCAGTTTCGCAGAATTATCTAACAACAAATTCACCTTTATAACCCCATGATCACTGCACATCAATGTTGGTAAAACCTGATATGAAGTAATGGAAATTTCTTTAGGAACACACAATGTATAGGATGCTCCTTTCCCTGGTAGGTTTTCCACAATCTGAAGTAATTGCTGTCCCTGAACATATGTTGTAAATAATTTCCTTACTAATGCTGTTGAATCAGTATTATTCCAGTCTGTTTCTGGTAAATTTAAGTCCCTAGTTGCTTTTATTCTTTCCCCTTGTGTTTTGTGCAAGAAATGTAGGAATTCCTCTAGGTTATCAGCACTTGACTTTGGTGGTCTATACAATCCAACAATTGTTATATGTTCCAAGTTTTTGTCATAATTCATAGTTCTAGTACTAGGCTAACTGCCCTTGTGGACCATTTTAAGCCTAGCCAATTACCCCATGTGAGAATCAAACCCTGCACCTTGTGGCTATAAGGCAAACACCTTAACAATTATGCCAACCTCCCACCCTTTCCCAGTCTTCACATTAAAGACTTTATTCTTCTGTGTTACAAATTGCCCAGTGATTCCTAGTTCTATCTAATCTGAAAAATGAAATTTAAATTTTCATGAAAGACAACACTCTTCACACAAAAGAAGAAGCCATACATTGATATGGCATACCTCAAAGTACCCATACTCCCTCCTCCCAACTGCTTTGAGTCCTTTAACTCATTTAATCCTGAACAGCAGAGGGCTAACACATTTGCTTCTTGAGAACTTCTAAGCCAGGAAACCACTTGCTTCCTGAGAGTTTTTTTCTAAAATCTTCTACTGAAAATGGATTTTGTTAGATTTATAATATATGATAAATGATGGTATTTATAAAACGTTAAATCTTTAGTAGACAATGGACTGTACAATAGCATTAGTATCAAAGGTCTGTTTGTAGATGTCGATATTATATTGCAGATTTGCCAAAAAATAGTAGTGCTATGGTCAATCAAGGGTTATTTCTTTGTGAATGTGCCAGATATCAGCGACGGAATTGTTCACATATTCAAGTTTTCAAATAATATATGACAGGAGGGGATTGCATACTGCTATGTAATCTTGTGGGGGCTACGCAAATTATGCATACAGTAATTTCACAATATTTCAAAACCATATTAATCTACAAAGTCATTTGTGTTAGATATCAAGTATCAGTGACAACAGTGTGTGCCTTAATGTTTGTATAAGATGGCACAAATTGTTCACCTGCAGGTCACACTTTTATGAAATGAATGCAGTAATAGTTATAATTGCTTTACTGAAACAGCATTTATGTCTCAGAATATCTTCATAATACCTACAACATTTTAATACAATTTTTTTACTAACACCTTTTTGAATACATCACCCTGAATAAGACAGTATCCGTCCGTTTTTGCATTTTTAATGTAAACATGGAAATATGTAATTTTTCATTACTCTTTTGCAAATACTCCTTAATTACTCCAGCTCTGCACATCCCATGCTGACCATTTCAGTGTCATGCTTTGCAAATCATGTCAGCTTGAAGTGACCACCTTGTTGCCTTCATTTTATGTACATACCTTTACCTGAACTTCAGTAATTAGATGCTTGAAACAGAGATAAGTATACTTATTTTAGGAGTACAGGGAAGTCTCCTATAAAGACAGGTATACACAGGAACTCAGCTTTCCTAATGACTATAGTCTTGCAGGAAGCAATAATGTTAAAGTAAAACATGTCCATTAATGCAACATAACTCCATGCCATGCTGCACGTCACCTGTCTCAACTGCCTTAATGCACCATCAGTTGTCTTGCAATCAATCTAATCAACATGTAATTACAAGTTTCCACCATTTCCCTGTGAACTGCTAATCATTTCTTCTTTTCATTTCACTCCTATTTTTGTACAACTCAACTTTCCCCAAGACCAAGCCTGACATTCAGACGTGCTCTCCTCTTCCCCTAAACACTTAGGCTGCACACACGAGTCCTTGTCAAACTAAAAAATAAAATGTAATATTATCTCTATCACTATAATCTGCACTCTCACCCTAAGAAAAGGCCTTTGGAACCGCATATAATTCTCCAGATATAAGCAAAAACAGAGACAGAGAACGGGAACATTTTGTCTGCATTGATCACAAGCTTTCATTTGCTGCACCACGGTGGTGCAAAGTTTACAATCTCTGTCTCACAGCTTCAGCATTTGTGGTCTAGTCCTGAGCTCCTGGTACTGGCTATGTGAACTTTGCACATTTTCCCATGTCTGTTTATTTTTTGAGTGATATTGCAGCTTCTTCCTAACTCCCAAAAGCGTGCTGGTTGATTGGCTAAGTGTCCACTTATTTCAAATTTACTAGAGTCCATGTGGCCAGTCTCATGGTTGAAAACATTCTTTGATAAGTCAGTTTACCATGTTATTAAATTAATAAATTTAAAATGAAATTCCTATAGTCAAACAAAAAGTCTGTTCAGATTAAACTGATTCACCAAATGAAAGTAACCATTTGATAATCCAAGATTGCTAAATGCACCACACAGAATAGAGAAACTGGGTGAAAATACAGACTTGCATATACTAGGTCTGATATAGCTGTTTCTCAAAGTATTTCCTTTTCTCTGAGTTACTGTGATCCTGGAGTTGGCATATATAGCTTTGTGGGACATCAGGGTACAAGGTAGCTTGTCCCCCCTGAAAAAAAAAAACAGATTTAAAGGAAAAACAGCAATGCTCAACATTCACTGTTTTCAGACATTTTTGTACTTGTTTTTGTAATTGTAGGCATACAGTTATGAACCTTGGAATTACAACAGGGGTCCCCAAATGAGCCATTTCACAAAAGTGTTTATAACTTGGACTTGTGCTTTGGTGACCTCGGAGGTAGCAGCATTAAGGCAGTACATAGGGGGTGGAAAGCTTTGTCACTATATCAGACATTTTAAGCAGACACTTCTTTGTCCCATCACTTTTGGACATGCTTTGACATATGATCACCTGAATGTCCAAGATTACATTTCTTTTGCAATTTTGCCCTTGTCTCAATCATTCATAGCTTCACAGGTAAATACTAGGCTACTGGCCCTAGGGCCTATATAAGCCTAGCCAAAAAGGTACCCTGGCTTTTGCCACCCAAGAAAATTATTTTCCTGTGCTCCTGTCGAGCAGAGGCACAGAGGTGATCCCCGAGGTGAATTTCCTATTTCACATCCAATCATCAAGATTTTTCTTGAAGAGTACTAATGAGTAGCTTTGTTTGATATAGATAGGTAGTTTGTTCCAGAGTATGGGAAGTCTCTGGGACAGGAATCTATCCCTCCAGCATGTTCTGTTTATTGTAGTGACAAGGTTTAGGTCCCTAGAGCATGTAGCTCAGAGGGATTAGGATTTCTTTAGGTGGAGCATGTCCAACAGCTCTGGGTTTGACATAGCTTTGTATGTTAGGCAGAGATCGCCTCTGAGAAGTTGATATGCGATGGAGTAAAGCTAGAGTTTTTTGAGACAGTCTGTGTAGGGCATCTGTTTGAGGCCAGTAAATCCTCTTTGTGACCTTTCCAGTTGTTGTTGATGTCTTGTGAGGTACTTACCAAAAGGGGCATTGTACTCTATAATGGGTCTAATGAGTGATGAGTAGAGGGGAACAATGACCTCTCTTTTCCTGGATAAGAAACCTTTTGTGATGAGGTGTGCCACATAGAAGGGTTTCCTGACTACTGTGGTGATGTGATTATCAAAGGAGAGACTACTGTCCACCTGTGTTCCAAGGTCTCTTATCACACTTTCAGTGTTAAGTGTGCTAGCTCATGGGTACAAAGTTTTTACCAAATGGGATGACAATGCACTTTTTGGCATTGAGCTTGAGGTCATGGCTTTGACACCAGGCATCTGTCTCCATGAGGCCCTTTTGTAGGATGCCCACATCATTAGGAGTTTCGATTATGCCTTCTAGTTTGCAGTCATCGGCAAACTTTGTTAGCCAAAGACCTTCTGTGTTGGCCTGTACTTCAGAAAAGTAGATACCAAACAGGAGAGGACTGAACCTTCTGGTACTCCACTTGTCACTGGTCTGCAGTTAGATTTGGAGTCTGCTACTTTCACAGTGTGGGTTCTGTCAGTGAGCCAGTTAGCAACCCATCTTGTGACATAGGTATTTATACCTAGTTTGGTGAGTTTATCTATAACTCCAGAGTGGGGGATGGTGTCAAAAACCTTGGCAAGATCTAGATAGGCTGTGTGAACCACCTTACCCTCGTCTATGGCTTTGGTGACTGCTTCAAAGAAGTCTATCACATTTAGGAGACAAGATCTGCCTTTTACAAATCCAAACTGGGTGGGGTCCAGAGTTTGGAGATTACCAATGTCTTTGTGTATATGATCCATGATGATACTTTCCATGGCCTTGCAGACCAGGCTCAGTAGGGCAATGGGGCAGTAGTTCTCAGGGTCCTTGGTGGCTCCCCTTTGTGAAGTGGGATAACCGTTGCTGTACGCCATTCAGTGGGCACAAAGCCTGAGGTGAGGCTATAATTGAACATGGTGCCTAGGTGGGGTGCCAGTTCATTCTGCAGTTTGTGTAGAATGCAGCCTGGGATGTTGTCAGGTCCCATGGATGCTGTGTTCTTGGCTTTGGAGAGTGTGTTTTTTACCTGTGCAGCCACGATTACAGGAATTTTGCATTCTTCCAGTATAGAGATGGGCCCTTTGGGGAGTGAGAGGGGGTTGTAAAGTTAGCACTGAACCTATCTGCCAGGATGTTGGCAATATCAGTTGGTTCTGTATATTTAGTGCCATTGTGCTGTAATTCTGAGTGTTGTCAATGAGATTCTTGACACAGCTATAGAATACTTTGTGGTTGTCTTTAGAATCAGTGGCGATTTTGTTTTTGTAACTAGCTTTGGAAGATTTTATGAGGGATCTCAGCTTCTTACTGAGGCTGACCAGGGAGTTCCTCCAATCATGGGATTTTACTCTTTTTTGCAACAGTTTCTTTTTTCTGTTGTAGAGTTTGTTTATGGCAGGGGACCATCAGGTTGGCTTCCTTTTTTTGGACGATAGCATCTTGGTTCTGTTAGGAATAGCACGATCCATGCACTCATCTAAGTGCTTATAAAGTGCAATTGTGTAGGATTCAGCAGTTGTACCTCTATTGTCCATCTGCATGGGTGTTGTGAAGTTGCCACTTCTGTCTTAAGCATGACGTTGGCTTTGGAGAAATTTTTTACGGTGGTTTCCCTAATGGGGGAGGGGGGTGGCTGCGGGATGTGAATGTCGAGGCTGATTAGCTTGTGGTCGGATCTGACCAATGAGGAAATGACCTCTGGTGTGGAACACCGGTCAACCATGTTGGTAATGACCAGGTCTAGGATATTGCTTCCCCTGGTGGTGGTGTGGATATGTTGATCTAAGGCATTGGAATTTATGAATTCCAGAAAACGTTGAGCAAAAGAGTTGGTACATGAGTAGTTTTCCCAGTTAATGGGGGGGTAGTTGAAATTGCCCATTATTAGGGTGTTGGGTTGTACCCTAATATTTTCCAGTGTATCAAGAAATAAGGAGTGGGAATCCTGTGGCATGGTGGGAGATCTGTAGCAAGTTACAATTTGGATTGTGGTCTTGCCCAGAGTTAGTTGCACTTGGATAATCTCGGATGCATTATGCTGAGCAACAAGCCTGGAGGTGTGGATATCCTTAATGAATATGGACACACCTCCGCCTTTAGTGTTTTGATCCAGGTTAGGTGGCCGAAAGGTGTGGTATGAATTACAGCCTGGTTATGCAGGGGTGCTCTCTGGAGCCTTGAACCAGGTCTCTGTCACTGCACAGATGTCGATGTTCTCCATTTTTAGGAGTGCCTCGAGTGAATGCATTTTGAGGTTTAGACTTCTAGCATTGAGTAGCATTACCTTCAGATTTTGCTTGTACCTGTTAAGGTGGTGAATTTGTCCTTTGAACCTTGCCTAAAAAAGGCACTATATGGGGTGGCAAGAGCCTTAGCCAGTATCCAGAATCCCAAGGGCGTCCCCATCTCTGGCAAAGCATCGTGGTCTGTCGATCATGTCATCCCAAGCAAACAGATACTGAATCCCCTTAGAATGACACCAGAAGCTTAGCCAATTCTTCAAATCAGTCATTTTATTCTAACTGCGGTGGTGGTGCTGCAGTAGCATTGTCGCCTCACAGTTAGACGTTGTCCGTTCGATTCTCAGTTAGAGCATCTTCTGTGTGTCGACATGCATGAATGGGCATTCCTTCGTTGAAGGTTGTGCATTAGGTCCGGCAAGCCAGCATGTGAAAATCTACTGCCAATCATTAGTGAAACGGAGTTCCGCTGTGGTGACCTCTAACCGGGAAAAGCCAAAAGACACAAACAAACTGTGGTATCATTCTGGGTGATGGCAGGATGCTACTCAAGGCTAGGGTCATACCTGCCTGGGTTACAAGATCGGAGACCTCCTCCATGTCTCTCTTCATGTAGTCCAGGGAGGTATGTCTCAGGTCATTCATACCAACATGGACAATGACAGTCATATTTGTACTTGTTGTGGAGTGACCTGAGTGTGTGCGTTATGTGGTGGATCCTGGCACCCGACAGTCAGCGGACAGTAACTTTCTCCTTGTTTAGTCTGGTGAGTGGAACATCAGTGTGCCTGACTATAGAGTCACCTATGACTAGAGTGTTGGATACGTTGTTATGCCCTATGGGCTGTGGTTAAGTGGCACACTGAGTTTGTGGGCTATGTGTCATTTGGGTTGTGTTGGGGGGTGGAAGTTGCTTGCGTTTCTGCTTTGGAGGTCTCTGTTGCTTGAGCAGGTTTTTATTGAGAGCCTCTGTGAATGTAGGTGTGTGTTTCATGCTTCTATGTGTGCGTTTTAGTGGTGTAGGTTTTGAGGGACTATGTGATGAGTGTGGTGCAAGTGTTTACCTTCTTCTCTTGACTGCCTAGTCCAGTCTTGTGTGAAGAGAGCTTTGCTTCCAGTCTGGGTTTATAAGTGCATCTCTCACAGGTTGTAGTGTTGGGTGGTAGGAGGAGAGGGTTGTCTGTGTACATGAGGCAATTGCTGCATTGCCCCAACCTGCCCAGATTCATCAGGTAGACAGGAGAAAACACCAGGAGCTGACCCTTAGACAAGCCTGGGTAGGTGCTTATTTATTAAGTACTAAAAACTGTTTTCCTCTAGACAAGTGAGGAAAGTTGAGTGCTGTAGTAATTTGTAGCTTATTTAGTGCTTACAAGTTCTGAACAAGTGCTGAGCTCATAAAAACAGATTTTAGTGCTAAAACTAAAAAAAATGTCTCGTTCTAAGGGAAAATTTGAAGAGCAGACTTTATGATGCCGGTAATAGTTTAACCCTAGCTAACCGGCAATGCATAAAGTGTATTTTTTTTAATATGACAGTAGCAAATGAGCAGACTGATTTAAACCAATTAATCAGTGTTGTGTCTTTCGGCTTTTCTCGGTTATGGGTTGCAACTGCGGAACTCCGGTCCGCTAATTAATAAATAAAAAGCTAAAAACTGAGTCCCATTCCAGCAGTCTTCGATCAGACAAGTTCTAACTGCACACTCCTGCCACTAGGGTGCAGGGTAACCTTCTCCAAAAAAAGATGGTCTGGATTAGTGCTCAAGTTATACAAACAAAGCTAGATTCAGCAGGTCTGAATTTAGTCTATGCTACAGCAAACAAGACATACCAATTTCAGAAAGAAACAGTTCAAATAAGCAGGCACAATAAGCCTTTAATCAGAAACTCCCAGCTCAGAAGGGCAGAATCTACCCCCTCCTCCAAGAGTGCAGACCACACCTTCTTAATGTAAAATAACTGCCCCAAAGCCCAAGGGATTAAACCAGAACTAATATACTTTTAGAATAATAGACACTAAGCCGTTAATCAGCAACTCCCAACTTAGAAGGATTGTAAGCTACCTGTCCTGCCACAACAGTGCAGACCACAAACCTTCTTAATGTAAAACAACTGGTCTGAAGCCCAACTGCTTCAACTAAAGGCTTAGAATACCAGTTACAATTTAATCAGACTACTACCAAGCAGTAATAAATGCAGCAGAATAAATGCAATTAAGTACTTTTAAGAACAAGCAGCAAAAGCAAAATAAAGTAATAAAGTAGGAAGAAACACAAATAGTGCAATTTTTTTATATAATAGAAAACCGATTTAAACAAATTACCCAATTAACCAGTAAAAAGCTCAACACTAAGCCCTGTTCCAGCAGTCTTCAATCAGACAAGTTCTAACTGCACATTCCTGCCACTAGGGTGCAGGGGAACCTTCTCCAAAAGAGATGGCCTGGATTAGTCCCCAAGTTATACAAACAAAACTAGATTCAGGATGCCTGAATCTAGTCTATGCTACTGCAACCAAAACACACAAATTTCAGAAAGAAGCAGGCACAAGAAGCCTTTAGCCAGGAGTTTACTTCAGAGTTATTACACCAAGTCAGTTTTTGTCACCTACACACCCTGTGTGATTCCTTGCTTTGAAGGTAAAATACCTTAGGGAGCTGTTCATTGTGCTCATCTGTACTTCACCTGACGGAGAGTTATCAAAGGGGCATGACTGACAGTACAGCATGCAGTTTTTCAGTTAGTGAGAAACTAAAGTATGCGATAAGCCTTGAGTAGGTTATAGTGAAATATCAGGGTACAGCCAACTTAGTGGTGATTGTGGGGGACAGAACTCCCCCGCAGAGAGGATTTTTCATGTTTTATATGCAATTTAGTTTCCCTGCATTGTAGAATATATGTACTGAAGTTTAATTTTTATTTTACTTTTTTCTAAAATATTTGAATTTACATTGTTTGGAGGAAGTACTGGGCTGTATGCAAGTTAGACAATAGCAAATTCAATGTCATGTTTTTGACTGACCATGTTTTCTTACTGATATCACTAAAAGCACGTGACATATTAAATGACATCCATGTTTCTCACTTCCTGTTATACACAATGGAGCTGCCACACTTTTGCTTCCTTCTCCAAGCTACCCAGAAACATACCTTTTTATTATGTAGTTTAGACCTTCTCTTATACACATTCCTAATCTGTTAGTAGTAAAGTCTGGTTTCACAGACAGTAATTTTGGCTAGTTATTACTTCACATTTAATGAGACTGGTGCACACTGCAATGAGATTGTCGCATTTAATCATCCTCCCAAATCAAAGCAAGTGCTTTTGTTAGATTTGGTGTCATCCACTTAAGAATCCCCTTACCTTCATCATTAGAAACAATGCCCAGCTCTGCAGAGCTAATAATAAATGATACTGTCTACTCAGATCAAGAGAATATAGCCAACCTACTTGCAGATACATTTAGCTCAAGCTTCACAGCCCCTGTCCTCCAACATTCCCAGATCACATATCTGCGTTTATGCCCCCTACATTGCCTCCAAAAGAACTATCACCAGCAGTGTACAATAGGCCTCTGTCCTTGGCCACTTCTCTTTGGCAGTTACTTCTCAGTGGTCAAAGCAAATATTAAGGGATTATGCCTGACCAAATTTGCCACTATTAACTCTCCAGAAGACACCAAGATCCTACAAGATGGCTTTTCCCAAACAGTTAGTTTCAAAACCATGGACTAAAATGAAATGCCAAAAATATATATAATAGCATCCTTTGGTAAACACAATGTCATAAATAATGACATAGATGACCTGCAAAGCCTGGATATGACCCAATCCAGCTTCCTCAAGGGTAGATCTTGCCTATTAAACCAGGTGGATTTCTTCGAAAATGTGACCAGGGCCATTGACGAGGCAAATCTGTGCACACAGCATACCTTAACTTGGTAAAGGCCTTTGACACAATCCCACACTCAGGCATTAAGATAAACTTAGCAAACAATGTAAACCTTTTTGTTGTAGGTCTGTAGGATGTGTTGCCAACTGGCTCACAAACTGGTTACACATTATCAAAGTGGGCAACTCCACATCAACCAGCAGACCTATCACCAGCGGGGTGCCAAAAGGGTCAGTGCTGGGCCCCCTACTGTTTGGTATATACTTCCCAAAAGTTCAGGCCAAAACTAAGGGATCGTGGCTGACTGCAAACTGGGAGCAATTATCGAATCCCCAGATTATATCAGTATACTCCAGGAGGTTCTTATGCAGACCAATGACTTGTGTCTTAGTTATGATCTCAAACTTAATGAAAAGAAATGCATCATCATTCTGTTCTATAAGAACAATGTCCCTTCACATTATCAAATTAACAATACCCTATGTGCTAATGAAGTGGTAACAGATCTGGGATCACAAGTAGACTGCAACCTTAACTTTGACTACAGTGTGTCTACTGTAGTAAGGAAGGCTTTCTATGTGGCACACTTGATTAGCAAAGGCATCACCTCTAGATCAAAGGAGATTATAACCTGGTCTATACTCAGTGCTAATCAGGCCCATAATTGAGTATAATGCCCATTTCAGCATGTACCATACAAAGCCCCTGCCGCAATTAGAGAGACCTCAGAGGTTTCTAACTAAGGTGATCAAGGGACTACAGCACATGACTTACACAGACTGACTAAATTCCCTGTCACTATACTCAGTATCATATAGACTTCTTAGGGGAGACTTATGCCTGGCTTACAGAGCAATCTCTGACCCAAACCTAATGGATTTGCTGCACATCCTTAAATCAAATGGGACTGGAACTGTGCATTCCAGGGACCTAAATATGGCCTGCAACTTGAATAAGACATGCTGGAGGGATTTGTCTCCCAGTGACTGCTGCATATTTGGAACAGGCTGCCAATTTATGTGAAGCAGAACACCTCTATGACACTGTTCAAAAGGAACCTGGATAAGTGATTGGGGCACCATAAATTCTTACTGGAGATAGCACCCACAACCTTCCTGGACATAGGGAAGTCATTACTAAACCAACTCCTGGGTATTGACTAGAGTATCTATGGTATTACATTGGGATGAAATGGCTAGGCTTGAAATGACCTCCAGGTCGACAGCCTTGTAGGCTCCTATGATCCTATACTTATCACATTGACAACACAAGTTTGAAAATCTTTCCAGAAGTTACGGACCTAGGAACCCAAGTACAGAGTGAATCTTTTGATAACCACATGCAGATTATTAGTAAGGGTATGTCATCTGGGTACAGGGATGTGATTATTCCATTGTATTTGACACTTATTAGGCTGATCACAGGGTACAATATTCCCTTTCTAGTACGTACCTGTCAGAACACTTGAGATGACTTGAATTCCCTCAGTGTTTTCTACTAAGAAAATCAAGGGCCTAAATCATAAGAACTACACTGATCATCTCAAGGCCTTATCCCTATTCCTGGTATCATGAACGTTGTTGAGGGGTGACCTCAGACTTGCTTCAACAGATCCTACCTTCTTAGACCACATCCACAAGTACAATGGTGGCATAAACACCCACTAAAGAGATCATAGTGTCTTCTGCAACATAAATAGAACATGTTGGAGGGATAGATACACATCGCAAAGAATATCACTTCTTTAGATAGTCTTCCTCACCACATGAAACACAGTATTTCTCTTACTCTAGTCAAATGTAATCTGGATGAATGGATTTGAAATTGCTAATTCATCCTTGGAGCGGCACCTTTCTCTCTTAAGGAAAGGGGTGACTGGTTCCGCTGCTCTGGGTTATTCTGTATTTGAAGCACATGGACAAATAACTTAATGGAAATGCATGTCTTAGCTTCTAAAGATCCTCTAGGGTCAACAACCTAGTAAGAATCTATGAACCTATATCAGTGGTATAAGTTAATGTAAAATAATGCATAAATAACATTTCATATGTTGAACAAATAATCTGCACTAAGCTCTTTTTCTGGAATGACTGCAAAATGAATTAAAATAATGGATAAATGGCATTTTATTTGATGAAACAGTGAAATAATAAATGATCCAAACTAAGCTCATTTTGGGGTGGCTACAAAAACAGCAAAAACACTTATTTATAATGATTTTTAAAACTTGCATTCTGTGCCATGTTTGACAGTCTTAATGGAGAATACTGTATGAAAAATATGTTTATTAATGTACAACTAAGGCATTCAGTCATGCGTAGCATAACACCTTATTACACAAACTGTATGGTGACACTGTAGACCCAACTGGTAAAATGGACAACACTGGTTGAGCAATAAAAGGAAAGGTTCTCAAGGAAGAGGGAAGTATTCCAACTTGACATACAGTAAGGGTCTACAATGGGACCCATAGTATTCCATTTTTGCAAAACGAACTTCCAAACTGTGGAAAAAGTTACTCAACAAATACACCGATAAGAAAATTGGATGTATATCAGAAATAGATGTTATGACAAAGTGAGTACAGACATTTTTACCCAACCCAAATAAATGGTTAGATATTGCAAAGTTGGAATTTAATTTAAAAATTGAGGGATACTGCATGTGAAAAAAAATGTAAGAAACTTAAGGCAACCTGTGCAATACAAATGAATGAAGAAAGATTTGGAGGCTGAAATGGACACAGGTCTGTTTTTTAAATAATACATCAGGGTTTGACTAAGGATATGACAATCTGGAGATGATTCTCAAAAATGTAGACTCAGAAAGAAAACTTGCCAGCCATGTATAAACCCTTAGCAGGACACAATTTGAGGCCTTGTTAGTAAAATGGCCTAATCAAAATAATACATCTAGTACTAAATTAACAAGAGATGATACAAGAAAGGTTAAATCAATAAAATAAAATATTACCACTTCACATTACAAGGGCAGAATGATGCGATTTGATACATACTTGTATACATACAAAGGACAAAATATATTATTCTGATATGGATAGCATAAAACGATGATTTCCTTAAGGACAGTTTTGATTTATCTGCAGCTGAAACATTTAATAATACAAGAAACAGGAAAAAATTAACCAGGTACTTTCACAGGTGAGAATTGATAGAAGTAATGGAGTCAGGTTAGGCAATGGAGAATTATTACCAGCTAACTCATTGGAATGCTTTTAAAGGCTTCTAGATGAAAAGATAGATACTTTAGGTGTTGTTTTTCTGGCTCGGACATCTTTCCATTGAATGAGTTGTATTAAGTGTACTACAAAATCCTAACTTCATTTTTCTGCTGTTGTCATTTCAAGTTCATTTTAACAGTATTTAATGAAATCTTTACTTATTTTAGTAAGATTATGTTCCATGATTTTACAAGATGACAAGCACATAATGTATTCATATCAAATACCTTGATATTAACAGTGGAATTAATGCATTCAGACTGCATACTCAAAAAGTCTGAATATTACTTTTTAATTTTATTTATTCCTTGTTGACTGGGTTAGTCCCAACAAGGTAGTGGCCCCATTTTTTTTTTACTCAAAGTCTGAGTATTCCCTTTTTTTAATTTTATTTTATACTATTAGGGGAAATTTGGCCAAGCTAAATGGGAGCCTTCTCAACTCTTTTTAAGAGGTGCCATGGGATCTTTTATATCTATCTGATCTACCACAAACTCAAGCAAATGGGATATCTGTTTAACATCTCATCCGAAGGATGACACATTCAGGAGTGCAGCATATCCCTTATGTTGCACTGCAGTATTAGCAAGCCATCTACCTGGTGTGGAAATATAACCCACAACCTTCTGCACCCAAGGTGTTGTGCCACCTGTTGTGTCACTGACACTACTAGTCCTCTCTGTTTGGACCCACTTGTGAATGCATGGAATACTCTTTAAATGGAACCATTTTGTCATGAATTTATCAGGAGAATATTCAAAACATAAAAGGTTGATGAAAAACTGTAGCTCAATATGTTAGGCAAAGACATCAAACATATTAAAAAGCTTTCTGACAAAATACAAAACAGTGCATTTTTACTGTGTTTCTTATTCTGATTGCAACACTTCAATCAGCTGTAAGAATTTTCTATACACGTTTACATTTTGGGGAAATGGAGCTGCATTGCTCAGGCCATACTATCAAAACACTTTCAGTAAATTAAACCTTTTGCTGAGTAGAGAGGTCCCAAAAGAATTATGTCTGTTTTCAGGAGACACCTAAGATGGTATTTTACATGGACTGGTAAACTGTTGTGCAACAAGATAAGAAATGTATATATTTTATTCAACAAATCATTGAACTGTAATATTGTGCAATGCCTGCAGAGTACATGCTGCATGCAGGCTTGTAATTTTCTTTGTGTAGCATATTTTAAAGGTTACCAGGTGTTAGTCTAATGGTGAAGACTCAATGCTGCTCCATCAGTTTCTACCTTGGCAGTTTCTATCAGGTTCTTCTGATGACATTCTTCTTGCCCAACTTCATTTAAAACTCAAAATCTGACATTCATATTTCACATTCTAAGTGTTTTAGAGTTAGCTTCATCTTGACTTCACTAACAAATTATTGTAAATGTGTTCATTGGTATGTAATGAAGATACCACCTGGTGTATGTTTCATTTTAAAGCTTGCACAGCATCATGGAAACCTGCAATAAAGCAATGGGATTAAAAATGTTTGGAAGTAAATGTCTGGACTTTATTTCATCAACCACTTTCTTAAGCAATGGACACAACTGGGAAATAGTGCATTAAATGTGCTATAAAATACCACATTTCACTGCTAAGGTGTTCTGCGGATGTGCTAAAATGTGCTATAAAAGCTCAATTTTTCACTATTAAACATTTCTGCTGCTAGCATAAAACTCTTTATTCTATAATAGTATTTAGCAAAAAAATAAGCAAAAGTTCACATTAAAGTAAATTATACTTTATAATCACTAGACAGTAAGACTCAGCTGGATATGTGTTGAGAGCTGAAGCCTTGAAAATGTTCAGATGACCTGGGTTTGAGCAGTGGTCCAGGCACTACAGAATTCTGCTAAGAGGAATGGATGCGAGTGGCCGGCACTGGCCTGCCAATCCAAGGGGGCATGGGTATAGCTGAAGTCCTGACACAAGAATTCCATCTGGGGAATGATGGGCACTTAGCTTCTGTACCTTGGGAATTATGGAATATGAACCTCCCAAGGAGTGTGCATGCAGCCCAGCTGAACATTTTAGGTGTGCAAAAGCCTGCACTCTCACTGAATGTAGCATAGCAAGTACTGTATCATACTTTCTGCCCAAAAGGATGACACATTAGGGAAGCATGAAACATGTTCGAAACCCTGCAGGATGGCAGCATCATTTCTAACTCTTGCCTCCCTCTTCTAGTGTCTCATAATGCCAGGATTCAGCAGCATCATAGGGTGGTACAGGGGCTTTATAACTGCATGTGAAACATTTCAGTACTCTAATATGATTAAATTATATGAACACAGGGTGCTGAACTGTCAAGCTTTTTGGCTGTACAGACTGTGCTAAAGTACACTGAAACCCAATCACATGACTTAACTTCCTCACATCGTGATAACTGCACTTTGCCACTCTCTCTGACATAAAATCAGGGGCAGCCCGTGCTATTGGACTGCTGGACTGCAGCCCCCCAGCTGTAAAATTAAAGAAAATAAAAAGAAAATAAAAGATAAAAAAAAAATTAAAATTCGCGGACTTTCGCGCATGCACACTAGTCCAGACTGCTGCTGAGACAGTCTGGAGCATGTGCAGACTGTTTCAGCAGCAGTCTAGACTGGGAAACATGGAAGAGCAGAGATCCCAGAAGTCTATGCAGTTGTAACTGCATAGACTGTCACTGGGAACAGATCGGACCTGGACTGCAACGTCGGCAGGCTGGAGTCTCGTCAGGGGAAGAACATCTCACGTGGTGGATGTGCTCCAATGGATGTAATGCACAGGGCAGGGGTTTCTAGTGCAGCTATCAAATCACAGACAGCTATGGATTTGTTTAATGGCACAAAGGGATGGGATCCACATCGCTCCAGGTAAGTGCGTGTGTGTAAATGCCCCAGTTGCTATATACTGGTGGCTAGAACAAACTCATGGTGGTGTGGCAGGGAATACCTCAGGCGTGAACCCTGTACCTTGTATGCAGGTATTAAGGACCTGAATTCCCTACCCACCACCACTTGTAAATAAAATTGCAGATTTTTGCCTCATATTTGATCTGATCTGTTACTCATATCATCTGTGGTTTCTAAATGTTGCAATGCTTGATATTTGATGGTGCAGTGGTAGCATTGTTGCTTCACAGCTGCAGGTTCTCAGGTTTGATTCTTGGCTGGGGTGCCTTCTGTGTGGGGTCTGCATCTTCTCCCTGTGTTTGTGTGGGTTTGCTTTTGTGTCCTCCCATGTTACAAAGACATGTCTGCATTATTTCTTCCTGGGCCTCTGCTGAAAATTGTTTTTTGTTCCAAGTCAGACTGTCCTGATTAACAAATGTTAAATAAAATTGACAGGCATTTGAATTTCAGACTTCAGGTTTCTGAATGTTTAATTCCTTACATATTTGATGGTGCAGTGGTAGCATTGTTGCCTCACAGCTATAGGTTTTCTGGTTTGATTCTTGGCTGGGGTGCCTTATGTGTGGAGTCTGCATCTCATCCCTGTGTTTGTGTGGATTTGCTCTGGTGTCCTGCCATTTTACAAAGACATTTGTCTGCAGTATTTCTCCCTGGGCCTCTGCTGAAAATTGTTTTTGTTCCGTCAGAAGTAAAATTGATAGGCATTTGAATTTCAGACTTCATATTCTTCAGAAAATACATAGTAACACAATCTTTTATTCTAGCAATTTTCTAAGTTTATAAGATGAATATTTGAAATTTGTCCTTATTTTTGGGACTGTATTACCCCATTATTGGCTTCGTCCAGGTTTTTTTGTGCTAAGGTTGACAGCTGTGGCAAGAACTGAATTCACTGAATATGTTTGAGGGCTGTATTCCCTCATTACTGGGTTCGTCCAGGTGTTTTGTGCTAAGAGGTTGACAGCTATGGTGAGAACGGAATTTATTAAATGATAGCCATTTAAGTTTCAGTCTTCCGCTCTTTCACAAAGCAGCTGATTTGGCGTAGTGGTATGTTGTTCTGACTGTTTAGCACAGGGACCTTGGCAGTCAAATGTATGGTGGTAACACAGCATTTTTCTTCCACAAAGCTGGTGATTTGGCATAGTGGTATGTTGCTCTGACTCTTTTGCACAGGGACCTTGGCAGTAAAATGTATGGTGGTAACACAGCATTTTATTCTAGCAACTTTCCAAGATTATACAAGCAATGTTTAATGTGTCCCTGGTTTTTGACCCCCCCCCCCACCAATAAATTTGGCTTTTTCCAGATTTCTTGTGCTGCAAAGTTGAGATGCAGTTGAGTATTGAGTAGATTTTACAAGGAGCTGAGAACTTCAGTGGAAGAGAAGTTTAGTGCTGCTTATGCTAAGTCAGCTTGCATTGTTAATAGCACAACAGGTTGTGTACTTGCTTTTGATGCAGAAGGTTGTTGGTTCTACTCCCACAAGGGGTGAATGCTGCCGTACTGAAAAAGTTAAGATACTAACAATAAGCCTGTTATCAGTTTGCCATCCATTTCCTATTGCAATATTACTAGCTTATCATTTTTAATGTAATATAGGCAATTTATTCCTCAGGGGCATCAGACACTATTTTTTGATGAAACCATGAAATATAAAGGTGTTTGCTAGCAGCAACCTCTTCATTAGTTACATATTTATTTAATGTGGAATTATTTAGATGACTTTTTTACTTCTTCAGATATTGTGCATATTTACTGATAATGGTGGACTGTAGAATTGTGCATATTTACTGATAATGGTGGACTGTAGAAGTCTGAGTAGACTTTTATGATGGAAATGTTCTGAACTGGGCAGTTTTGTCATTATGGGTGCATGCATTTTGTTTCATTGTTTACTGGAAAGATGTTCTGAATTGGGCAGTTTTGTCATTATTGGTGCATGTGTTTTGTTTCATAGTTTACTGGAAAAATGTTCAAAACAATAGGAAGGTGTATCAAAGAGCACATGTATGTTTCATATGCAAGGGGCCTATGATTTGAAAACAGCCCAGAATTAATCTTTATCTGCCACTGGTGAAATGTATTTTCTTTGAATGTGGGTTTCAATGCTGTTTCAATAAATGTGAGTTTCAAGGGCAGAGAAGTTTTAATGCTAAGTTTGTTTAGCAGATGTCTTAGTGTTTGTGCTGTAAAATGCAAAATAAAACTTTCAAATGAAGTCAAAATCATCATAGAAGTAAATCAGTATGCACATTAGTGTTTATGGTAAATGGAGTGAAATAGCCAAGTAATGGATCATTGGAATGGCTGCAGGGGGAGGCTCCATTCGGCCATGATTTTGTGAGGGGGAAGGGCGGCAAACAAAGACAGCCCCAGCTGAACTATACCTCCCAACTGTCCAGATTTTCAAAGAATGAATAGATTTTTGCTTCTTATTTTTGGTTTGTTCCTCATAAAATTTGTGGTTTTCTGGCAAATCATTTAGGAATGAAGTCACTAAATAATGACACACTGAGTTTCAGACTTCATAACCTTCAGAAAAATGCATGCTAAAGTAAGACCTGTTGTTCTATCAACTGTCTCAGTTTATACAAGAGCAATTTTTAGTACTGTTTATATGTTCCCCCAATATATTTGGCCTTGGCCAGATTTATTGCATTAACAGGTTGAGAGGTACATAAAAATAAATTGCTTTATAGAATTAGGCATAGCCAAACCTCTCAACTGTCCCTGATTTTTGGCTCAAAATGTTGCTCTTCCCCCTAATAATCCCTCTGCAAAATAGCAATTGTGGAAGAAAACATGGAGGGTTTACAATTAAGAAAACTGTAATAAGAGTTATAGATTACTTTTATTTCAGAAATGCATGTAGATTCTTTTTTGTCAGCTGCTCAAGTTAGCAGTACTAATATTAAAGTGTCCCTTCTTTGACAGGTTCCCAGCTGTATTGTGTGGCTATTTTATATTTTTACATCACATTTTTGGTCCATTTTTCATAAATCTTTCATGCAAGACCTATTCTATTATCTTTCTAAGTTTATAAGAGCAATATTTAAAAATTGTCCTTATTTTTGGGCCTTTGTCCCACTTCTTTGTATGGCTTTGCCCAGATTTCTTGCTCTGAGGTTGAGAGATATGACAAATGTGTCAGGGCCATCACAGTCAGCCAGAGACATTTCAAATTGTGACATACTTGTTGCACCCCACTCCCTCATGTAGTGACTGGATGCGTCGAAGCAAGGCAAGGAGTATTTATGCAGTGTAAATGTGCAGAGTATCCCCCCATCCAAGGTAGACACAAGTACTAGAGTGGCTTTTCATCTGTCCTTGATTTTTGCAGAATGGTCTGGTTTCTGTCATATTTTTTGTACTGTTGATTTATGCTTATTATTCAAAGTGCCTGTTGCTCTGTGTTTAGTAGCAATACTTTAATGACCATCAGGTAAGCTTGGCTGAGATCGTAAGATGCAAGTAAGCTTTAATAAGCATACTGTTAAAGAATTGCCAACATGGAAAGCCTTTCTGTTGTTGCCATGTAGAGAATACTTAACTAGATAATGTATAAGCCTTGGGTATTGAAATGAATATGACAGTATTTGTAATAAAGGACAGGATTACATTATTTTAAGAAGCTCATTACACTTGGAGACTTCCAGTCATCTCTGCAGGCTTTACCCGTAAACTAAACAGAATGCCAATCGCGTGGTCCATAACCTGTACAGTAATCCTTTTAAGCAATGTATCTTGAGCTTATTTCTTGTTTGCTTTTCATTTTTTACTTTGATCATGTTTTCCCCATGAAACAAGTAGATAGTTGTCAGGCAGCAGGTCTTTTTTTGGATAAGAAACATTTTTACAAGTGGGGGCATCAGAGATTTATACCTTCAGCATGTTACTTGGTACTTTAATAAAGCTGAATATAAATTATAATTAGAACTGCAGTGCAAGAAATGGTTTGAGTTGAGTGCTGATTGTTTTTCTTATACTTGATTTTGACTGGCATTCCATTAATGTATTTAAAAAGTAATTTATTTTTTCATGCCTCACAACCTTTTTGTTTCCATCTAGATATTAAGTAAGCTGTCATGCAGCCAATGCATTGAAATATTTTTATTCTTCTACACTTCATTTTGTCTTGATTGGACTCTCATAATGACGGTTTGGCACCCAGGGCAGTGTATTTAGTTAATTTTTGTGGTTTTGAGCATAGCTCCTCCCCTTTCTAGTTGACCATACCCCTTCCCATTGACCCCACCCATTCAGCTGTCCCCTGCAGCCCCCCTTTGATTTGAAGTCACCAGCCGCCAATGCATAAAATATGTTACATCCCATCTTTTCAAACAAAACAAAAATAAGCTCTACATTTCTGAAACGTACATGGTTATATTGTATTTAGGCATATGCATAAATCATTTACACTAATATTTCCATGCATATATCTAAAATGTTCCAGATAGTAACAACTATATTATATTTAGGAACATTTAATATTAACACTATCATTTTATGAATTGCCACTGTACATTGTTGACTTTTAACAAGGGTCTTCCAAAGTCTCAACACTGCATGAAGTGACACAAATGCAACACTGCTATTTGCAGCTAAAAATGGATCTGTTTTTTCATCTTGTGAAATCTCTCATGAAGTCTCTGGTAGTGCTCTCTCCAGACCACTGTCTGACAGACACCTGCTTGGATGTCTCCATTAATACCTCTACAATGACTGCAGTGTTTTGGACTAAGCCTGTTTGCCCCTCACAGATCCTTTAAGACTAATTACTTATGTTAATCAGGTTTATCCTGTTTCTTTTCAACATTCTGACAGCTGATGTCTTAGTACAATAAACTAGACTGCTCCTGTTTGCAGAAATAAAGGCGTCTAGCTCTTCAAATAAAATTCCGGTTGAATTTTCACTTTATCTCCTTCCTTTCAGTCAAAATATCTTATGCTATTTTTTTTCAGCTTTGTATTAGTGGAGTACCTCGTACCCAGATCTGTGCAAAAGTGGACATGTCTGTAATGATTGACAGGGGAAATGTGCATGGAAACAGCCAATGACTGGCATGTATGCTGACTTCCATTTGACATCATGAATGATTTGCTTGTACCTCTTGCATACTGATAAAATTGAGCAGCACTCAAGAAAGGAAATGAGCAAGTGCAATTACAGACTGCAGTACATAATGCAGGATTTCTTTAAGTTGCACTTTAAGACATGTGATTTTCATTGTTAATTAAGCCTGAAAATCACATCTCTTAATAAACTATAAAGTAAAGAACTCCTGCAGTATGACATACAATGTGTACCCGGTTGTGTGTCTAAGAGCAAGGTTGTGTGTACTTTCCACATTTACTAATATTTTATGGGGTGAAGAGTTGCATCCTACAGTGTATGTTGCATGCACAACTTGCCTTATGAATAATTTAAGATCCCCCGTTACTGTCCACCCTAAAGAAATATGTAGTAAAATAGTAGCTCCTCTGTTAGAAAAGGAGGCACAACTAAGATAATTCGATACTTTCAATTTTTGCATAAAACATCTTGCTTTGTACTTTCTAACTTTGATTTCCTGAACTCAAACAATCTGTCCCAGACCAAACAGAGTCTATCTACATAAAAAAAAAAAACTTCCACTTGCATATAATTCACTATGTAGAACAGGTACACTTGGAGAGCTCATCTTCAAAACAAATAATGAGAACCAGACCAATAGCACAAAGGAAACTTGCAAATCTATTGCTTTGTCACCCCTCACAGGTATATTCCCATATATATATATATATATATATATATATATATATATATATATATATATATGGATCTACGTCTAAAGCTTGTCAAAACTTCAAACTTCAAATGGCCAAGACCAGAAGATCAAAGTTTTAAAACTTCGAAAATTAAATAAAAAAATATTTTTTTTATGTTTTTGTAGGAGGGCAAGCCCCCCTGCACCCCCACACCCACTGCTAAATAAATATACCAATTCTGAGATTGCACTACAGTGAGGGAAACAGTAAATATCCCGTTCTGTGCTGAATGGTGTTCTCCATTCAAAAAGTCTGAAGTTTCAAAACTTCAATCTTCTGGTTTCAGCCAATTGAATTTCAAAGTTTTGTTTTTTTTCCCAAGAAATTTTTATTAAGATTTGAATAAAGAAATAAAGTACATTAAATGTTCCATTTTTAACAATACAGAAAAAGAAAATTAACTAACAAAATAACTATTTACAAATGACGTTCACATTAATATCAAGCAAGTATAAATCTATTCATATACAATCAATTTTTTTCTAGCAAGTCAGATAATTTTTTCCACATATTGATTTTAGTTACTTTTCTATTAGTTCTTGACTTAATGGTCAAACGTTCTAGACTGCAGACTTCAGTAAGAAGTTGTTTGAATTCTCGAAAAGTAGGAGAAGTTTCTGATTTCCAATTAGATGTCATTATTTTCCTTGCTACTGCCAATATGGTCCATAATAATGCGTATTTGGATTTTTTGATACTGTGATGTATTGGAGTGTTAAATATGATTAAAGATTTAGTGGTCAAAAAATTGTAAGTAAGCCTTGAAGAAAACTATTTATATCTTCCCAATATTTTTTTAGAAGTATACAGCCATAGAACATATGAGACCAATCTGCTTTCAATACTCTTTTGCATCTCCAACAGTTATTAGAATTTTTATTGATTTTGTTTAGAATATGTGGTGTAATAAAGGATCTGTACATACATTTCCAGGTATATATTTTCCACTTTAGTGAAGAGGTAGTGTAATAGGCTGATTCTAGTATGTTTTGTTTGTCTTGGTGGTACTTGCGTATTATCGCAACCAGATTTCCGAAGTGCGATAATTTGTCATGTTTCTTTGGAAACAGGTTGCTTGACCTACAATGGGGTCTGGAAAGAAGTAAGTAGTAGTTTGTCACAGCTGGTATGAAGCAGGAGGATGAAAAAAGATGAAATTATGTACTTTTGGGTGACGTGCCTCATTTACTCTTTACAATTTAATTTTTCTTTTACCGCTTTACAATTATTGCATCCCTCATTACCATGTTAAGTAAAGGAAAGTGAGTCATAAAATACGCACTTACTTTTCCTGGACAGTAGTCACCAAAACAGAAGGTGCCTGCAAGGAAGAATAAATAACGGCTCAGTGCTTGCTTGGGGAGTGCTGCCTTTCTCCCCTGCAGGACTCCTGTGCGAGGGTTGTCAAACCTTAGGCCACTTTATACAGATACCTGTGTAAATCTGAACTTGTTCACTTAAGTCGCAACAGGCAGTCAGATTACTAACAAGAGGTCCTGTACATGCTGAGGGATTGATTGCAATCTGTCCGAAATGTAAGTATGTGATATTATGGTCTGGCCACAGAAAGGTCTTTGAAATGGGCTGCTTGTCTGGGTGGGAATGTGCTGTCTTTCACAATTTGAAACTTTAAGGACGAGTGACAAGCAGCAGTCATGTGAATAGGTTGGGAAACAATGCTACCAGGGAAGAGGAATTTGGCAGTTATTCCTCTTCCTATGTGAAGAAGTATCTGACAGAATAGTACTTAATGGTTGACACTTCCCTTCTTAGGTGAACAGACCTCGTTTTGCGAAAACTGTACAAATTATGGCAGTTCAGATATCTGGTTGCGATAATATGCAAGTACCATCTTGGTCATTTGGAGTATAATTAATTGTGTTGAAATACTCCCAATATTTCTCAGTGTGAGAACTAGTTTCATTTCTAAGTATTTTATAGAAAAATGATAGTTTTATTTTGTCTGTGCTAGCATTTTGAATTAGTCTATTCATGAATAAAATGTTTTTAAATATTGGCTAATTCGATGCCTTCACATCCAATTTAGCCAATATTTAAAAATATTTTATTCATGATAGTTTTATTTTGTCTGTGCTAGCATTTTGAATTAGTCTATTCATGAATAAAATGTTTTTAAATATTGGCTAAATTGGATGTGAAGGCATTGAATCCAAAATATTTGTAATGTATTGTCTACATTCCTGTATGCATAGCCAAGAATTTGTGTCTATGTCATACTCAATTTTTAAATCTTCAGTAGTCATTATTTTATCCTTATTTATTAACTGAGACTAATAAATTAGATTTTTCTCTTTAAATAATAGCATTTTTGTATAATCTGATGCAACTATTAATCCTTGAGTAAATGCAATTGGATAAAGAAGAAAACACGATGCTTTATAATTAGCAAATTTAAAAATAAAGCTCCTAAATGTTTTTAGTACGAGTAACAAATAGTTTGATTTATATAACTTATATGTTTGTACTGTAAAAAAGTCTTTTAATATCTACAAAACAGAATTACTTATTATTAGTGTTTTTGGTTATTTAGGGCGTTAGAAGAATCCCAACCTAATGAGATTAAGTATTGTTTCCATTTAGAAGAATATTTATTATTAATTAAAAGAGAGACTGAGCTAAAACTAGAGGATATAGCATATAATTCTAAATTAGGAAATCTTATGCTTCCATTTGTCCAGTTATTTATATGATGTTGTAATGCTATTCCGGATTTATTAGGGTACCATAAAAATTTTAATATCAATGAATTCATTATTTTAATTATTGTTTTAGAAGGAATTATTGAAAGTGATTGAATAATGTAAAGTAATTTGGGAAGGATAATCATTTTTATGATTGAAAGCCTTTCATCCGTGGAGAAAAGTAAACTATTCCATTTTTTATAGAATCTTCTATTTTGTTTAAGCAATTATTAAAGTTTAACTGAATGATGTTTTTTTATATTATTTGTAATTACTATTCCTAAATAAGTTATCTGATTATTCTGCAGTATAAGATTTTTATACTTTTGCTGAATTGTGTTTTGCTTTAAATTAATTGGAATGATCTGAGTTTTATTATTAAAACTTAATCCTAATACTTTTTGAAATTTATTAATATTTTTAAACACAGCTGGGATAGATTTGTAATTTTCTCCCAAGGTTATTAAAATATTATCAGCAAATAATTGAATTTTAGATGAAATATCAGAATTTAACTTATACCCTTCAACGTTTTCATTATCTCTTATTAGATTGGCCCAGGGTTCCATAATCAATGTAAATAAAAGTGGGGATAGAGGACATCCCTGTTTAGTTCCTTTTGTAATGGGATTTTTTTTCTGATATAGCTGTGCCGATTTTAATATAAGCCTGACCATCTTTATATAGGTTTGTTATGAGATTTATAAAATTTTCTGAGAAATTAAATTCTTTTAGTAATATGAATAGATAGTCCCAGTTGACTGAATCAAAGGCGCAATTTATATCTAAACCTGTTAAAAGTTTTGTTTGAGGTTTTTGCCAAATCTATTAAGGTAATTGTTCTTTTTATATTATCATAGGTTGTTCTATTTACAATGAAACCTGTTTGATCATCATTTACTAATAGTGGCAAAAAGCTTCTTAATCTTTCTGCATATATGGACAAATATTTTATAATCAATATTTAATAAAGAGATTGGTCTGTATGATGAGCACTTAGTAGGATCTTTATTTGATTTAATTATTGGTGAGATAAAGGTATATTTCCAAGAAGGGGGTATGATAATATTGTTTTGGGAAATATTAAATACTTTGTGAAGAATATTTAGTGCAGATTCCGTAATAGTTTATATATTTCTGGAATAATACAGTCATTCCCAGGGGCTTTGTGTAATTTAAGTTTTGTTATCTGATTTTGTATATCCTGTGATGAAATAGGTTTATCTAAATTGTTAGTTTGATCTTTTGATAATCTGTAGTTGGTATACTTTGTTATAAAGGCCTTAATCATGTCGTTTGGATTTACCTTCTGGGAGTTCTGGTTTATTTTATGAAAGAATTCTTTGAATTCTAATAAAATATTGTGTATATTAGATACTAACTTTTTCTTTTTTGGAGAATAAATCTCATTAATATGATTACTTTTTTAAAGTCTTTTAGTTTTGATCTAGGATTTGTTGAAAAAGTTAAATTTAAATTTCTCAATTCTGATCAGTTTTGTTATTTAATATCTCTAAGTATTTTGTGTTTAGTTTACTTATCTCTTTCTCTTTGTTTATTCTGTCATTATTACCATCTGAAATAAACTTTCAAGACTGGAAAAACAAACTAGCGAAAACCACCACAAATTCAAAAGCCAAGAACTCGACTCAGGCCAGTCCAAAATGTAAAAAACATGAAAAACAACAAATTTTATTAAGCCACTGTAAAAGCTTTTCGTTAGTCCTTGCACTAACTTCTTCAGACAAGCAAAACATTCACACCATTACAAGTGAGTTTAAATACCAGCATTGAAACACTTAACCACGCCCCTTGCTCTATCAAACTCCTTAAAGGTACAGATCACAGCTAACTAAGGTGCATTTGCAATTCTCTATTAACATAATAAAAAATTCAATAAAAAATTCATACACCTTGACTGTAATAACAGGCTTTAAACTTAAAAAAAAAAAAAAAAAAAAGCCCAATATTTTGATTATTAAATTATATAAAGTAGATAAATATGTAAAATATATAAAGTAACATAAAAATAACGATGTTCAACCTACAGCATAAATACTAATAATGGTAGCGCGACGCTTCCTAATCAAAAATTACCTATGCATACATTGTATCTTGCCTGCTTTTAAGTAAAATAACTAATAAATATAATAAATAACAATTAATGCATACTGTCCTAAGCATCTAAATAATTAGAACAGCTACCCAAGAAAAATAATATAATATTAATCATATCTCACTAAATGATAAAAATAATAAAAATATAGAAATATAAAATGTAACATGTAATATATAATTTAATATAACATAACATATAATATAACATAACATAAATTTAGACTACTCAGTATAGGTTTAATACTGTCATTAAATAAAACAGGTCTAAAAATTAGCATATCTAGACCTAAAATTACTCAATAATAAAATGTGAATCAATAATATATATTGTAAAATAATAATTACGATGTATAATCATAACAATAGCTGACAACTATTAACCCTCCACCACTGTCGACTAATAAAGAGTTATGAAACCATTAATTTGTCGACTCTCATTTTTCATTTTTTGACTCTCATTTTGAAAAATTGTGAAAATAAACAGCTCATCACCTCTTCAAACTTTTAAGTTTTAAAAAACAACTAATGGATAATGAGCTGTTAAGACCAGGGGGGCGATATGCTTCCAATCTTAATTGCCAAAGAAGCTCTTTACATTCTAATCTATATGTTTCAAGTCCATAAGAATTGGTATTATACAGCTGATCTATAACCATAAATGTAAACTCATGGTTTGGGTTGTTCTGAATGTGCATAGCCAAAGTATTGTCCATTTTCATTCTTCTTATGGCATACAAATGCTCATACATTCTTTCCTGGAGTTTCCTCTCAGTCTTGCCAATATAAAAACTAGGGAATGATGAACATTGAGCAAGGTATACCACTTGGGTACTGGAACAAGTGAAATGCCCCCTGATGAGGAATTTCCTGTTCTTAACTGTAAAGGCTGTACCTGCCTGGACAAATCTGCAATACTTGCACATATTACATTTATACATCCCTGATCTTGGTGTTACTGAATTTTGTGTAGATTCCAGAATATTTTTGATGTTAGGGCCCCTTCTGTATGTTATCAATGGGGCTTTATCAAAAATTGGACCTCCAAGTAACTCAGGGGATAGTAATCGCCAGTTCCTCTTAATTATAGTAACTAAGTCATTGGCATCTGTATTAAAAGTTAAAATAAAATTGGACCTGGACATGTTTCGCTGAAAATCAGGGCATACAGGTGATGGTAAATGACTCAATTCAGAAGCAACATGACTCAAGATAGAAGAAAAATAGCCATTAGCTCTCTTGGTCTTAACTTCGAAACACAACTCATCAATCAAGGTTTCTGGATAACCTCGATCCAGAAATAAATTGGCTATGAAATCACACTCTTCCAAAAATTCACTATCCCTTGACACCATCCTAGCTGCTCTTACAAGTTGTCCTTTGACTATAACCTTTTTCTGGTGAAACGGATGGTCACTATCATAATGTAGATAGGAATTAGAGAAAGTTGATTTCCAATGGATTCTGGCTCCAAACTGACCTAGACTTCTGTCTTTATGAAGTTCCACATCCAAATAGGATATCTTCTCCATGTCTATTGTACAAGTAAATTTCAAAAAGTCAGACAAATTATTGAAGCCGATCACTAGATCTTGGGCTTCTTCCAGTGAGCCATTAAACAAGATAAAAATGTCCAAGAATCTTACGTACAGAATGACTTTCTCTTGAATAATATTAATGGGAAAGGCAAACGTTCTTTCCCAATGAGTCATGACCAAATTAGCTACACTGGCACCACACGGAGACCCCATAGGCACACCAATCAACTGATGGAACCATCTGTTATTGAATGTGAAATAGTTACATGTCAAGATAATATTCAACAATTCGCTCCCCATAGATATCTCTTTGGGTGGAGCTTGGTAATAAATCATCTCCAATTGAATCCATTCAAGTGCTACCTCATGGGGAATTGAAGAATATAAATAAATGACGTCAATGGTCAGAAAATAGGCATTTCCTTCAAAGGTAGCTTGTCCAACTTTTTCCAAAAAGGACCAAGAATCTCTGGCTATGTGTGGTACCTGCGATACATATTGTTTGAGGATGGTGTCTACTACCTTTGCTGCTGCATAGGTAATACTACCCCTCACGTTCACTAATTGGCACATAGGGGGATCACCAATACTTTTGTGAATCTTAGGATTCCCAAATAGTGCTGGTATGCGTGGTGAGGGTACTGAAATAAAATTGTAAATGTCTATATCCAAAGACCCACTAATGAACATGTCTTCAAAGCATGACCGCACACAGTTCATACTAATATTCAATTCATTCTTAGATACTTCTCTATAAGTCTCTGTAGAAAGTATTGCTAAAAGTCTATCTATATATTCATCCTGTTCCATAGCTACTAATCCACCTCCTTTATCAGGTTTCATTATTCTGATAGAAGAACTGAGAGCTTCCAATGAGTCCAATTCAATCTTGGAAATGTTAAAGTGGGTCTGTCGTTTACACTTAAGCAAATTCCTAATGTCCACATCACACATGTGTTCAAACACTCCCAAACAAGGGGCCAAAGGTGGATTATATGTACTTGGAATGTGATACATAGGCCTTGGTTGGACCATCTCTCCCAATAAAAGGGCCAAATTCAACTTTCTCACAAAAAGTTTGAGGTCTAGGATTGATTTATCAACACTAGCACGTCTAAAAGGTATAAAGGTTAAGCCCTTGGCTAAAATGTCAACAAGAGGTTGGGAGACAACAAAATTTGAATAATTATATATTTTGAAGTCCTTCCCCTTGTTATATATCATGTCAAAGGGTTTATTTGATCGGGTATTAGAAAATCTAACATCTTCCATCAGTTCTTCCTCGATTTGTATTTGTTTCTCGTCATTCTGCTCGATGTTTGTTGAGGAGACAAGGCTTACCCCGACCAACCCTGTATCAAATTGACTTGAATTATCAATATCTCCCTGCTCCCCTGCTCCATCCACTCCTTCTAGACTCAGTCTCTCTTGGTTGGCCCCCTTGTACTGTTCCATAACTGATGTTATATCGCCCTCTCCACAGGGCTTCATTGGATGTTTCGGTGGATTAGGGTTAATTTTCAGAAAATTACCCTGAGACTTAGGAGGTTTTGGATATGCTACACCATCCTTATAAGCCTTAATGTCTCTCTGTAATTTTTTGACTTTAGTTGAGGTAATCTTTGTTATATAGTGGTCAATACTAGTATATGACCTTTCATATTCAAATCTATACCTTGGAAAACAAACATCAGTTTTTATCTCTTCATCTAAAATGGATAATTCCTTATTCAACTCATTAATGGTCTCTTGATAATGTAAACTAATTAGGTTTAACAACTCATTCCCATGTCTATCAAACAGGGCTATCAAATCCTGGTGGAATTTAGAACCTTCCTCTAGCCCTGTTTGGTATTGCTAGGATCGGCGGCCTTTAGGGACTATGTGTGCTTGCTTACATTCATTGAAATATGCCACCTAGAGTTGTAATTTTCTACTTTTAAGTAGTTTTTGATCAAACACATGTAATTTAGTAGGCAGACTCACATTCTCGTATTCAATAACTTCATTACTAGCTCGGTCATTTTTAAATCCAAAACGAACGACCTATTAAGCCATTCATTTAAATTAAAATTCACATACCTCCCCTTTTGGCCATCCAAGATGTTGTTCTGTTGTTGTGCTAAACCAAGTGCACCTGGGGGGCTCATACAGCCACTAACTAAATTCTTCATATTCCCTTCTCGTTCTTGCATCAACAAATGAGTTGTAAGGTTAGGTAGGACCTCCGATTCATTAATAATTCCGTTAGGTGAAGTCAAACCCACAGATCCAGTTAAAGGCATCCGCAAGGAGCGTGTTTGTGAAGCATTAAGTCCATTTAATAATGAAGTACTCTGCGAAAGACATTCCACACATTGCGTTAAATTTTCCACTTTCTCTGTGAGAAGGTTGATTAGAATAGTTAAATCTCCTGGCTCTGGCATAGTCTCTGCTGGCGATGAAGCGGTGGACATAAAAACACCAAAGAAATAAACTTTCAAGACTGGAAAAACAAACTAGCGAAAACCACCGCAAATTCAAAAGCCAAGAACTCAACTCAGGCCAGTCCAAAACATAAAAAACATGAATAACAACAAATTTTATTAAGCCACTGTAAAAGCTTTTAGTTAGTCCCTTGCACTAACTTCTTCAGACAAGCAAAACATTCACACCATTACAAGCGAGTTTAAATACCAGCATTGAAACACTTAACCATGCCCCTTGCTCTCCCTTAAACTCCTTAAAGGTACAGATCGCAGCTAACTAAGGTGCATTTGCAATTCTCTATTAACATAATAAAAAATTCATACACCGAGACTGTAATAATAACAGGCTTTAAACTAAAAAAAAAAAGCCCAATATTTTGATTATTAAACTACATAAATATATAAAGTAACATAAAAATAACAATGTTCAACCTACAGCATAAATACTAATAATGGTAGCGCAATGCTTCCTAATCAAAAATTACCTATGCATACATTGTATCTTGCCTGCTTTTAAGTAAAATAACTAATATAATAAATATAATAATTAATGCATACTGTCCTAAGCATCTAAATAACTAGAACAGCTACCCAAGAAAAATAATATAATATTAATCATATCTCACTAAATGAGAGCAAGGGTTGTGGTTAAGTGTTTCAATGCTGGTATTTAAACTCACTTGTAATGGTGCAAATGTTTTGCTTGTCTGAAGAAGTTAGTGCAAGGGACTAACGAAAAGCTTTTACAGTGGCTTAATAAAATTTGTTGTTTTTCATGTTTTTTACGTTTTGGACTGGCCTGAGTCGAGTTCTTGGCTTTTGAATTTGTGGTGGTTTTCGCTAGATTATTACCATCTGAGTTAAGTTTTAGTTTGTCTAGTTTGCCTTGTATATCTAATAGTTCTTTGTCCCAGGATTTTCATTTATTGTACCATAAGAGAATTCTCCCATATAGAAAGGCCTTTAAAGCATCCCATATATAGACTTCTAAAATATTATTAGTGTTATTTAGTGTGATAAAGTCTTGCATCGCTGTAAGCAAAAATTCCTTAAATTCTTTGATTTTAGTTATATATGCAGGTATTCTTTTGATTGTATTTGTATATGTTGTCTTAGTTAATAATTCAAAGGTTATTGAGTTATGGTCAGACAAGGGACATGAAATAATCTTTACTTTTATTAGCTCATCTGTTAATTCTTTTGATGTTAAAACTCTATTCTAGATTTTGTTTTGTATCTGTAAGAATAATGAGTATATGGGAGTGAATCTGAATCTGCAAAGCTATTTATATCTTTTAATAAGAAAGATTGTATAAAATCTATTAGTAATTTAGCTGATGTTGAAATTTTTTTTTAACAGAAGTGTTAGTATCTGTGTCATTTAATATACAATTAAAATCACCTGCTATTAATAAATTACCTTTGGCTAAACCAACAATCTTATTTAAATGTTGTCTAACAGTGTTTGACCCATTACCTGGGATCCAGTAGATGTTTATAAGAGTATATATTTTTATGTTTAATTCTATTGTGACTGAGCAAAACATACCTTTGTTATCTTTGTATACATCTAGTATTTTAGGCATGGGAAGTGTTTTACTCCATAGTAAAGCTACTCCTCTTTTCACTATGTTCTGAGCTTGTTAAAATTGAATATCTGGTATTTAGCTTATCAATATCTGTAGATGTTAGATGTGTTTCTTGTAAAAAAAACAAGATGTGATTTATGTGTTTTGAGATATTTGAGTAAACTTCCTCTCTTGCAGGGATTATTTAGACCATTATTATTTATTGAAATACCCTTTAAAAGAAACATTTACATTATGTGTTATAAATTATACACATGGTAAATCACTTGTATTCCACTATGGTAATCATTCATGCTAGAAAACATTTTTATCAATTCATTAACAAACTGCAGATTCTTAAAATATGTTGCTATTGTGAACGTCATAAAAAATTGTAACATTGCATTATAACAGAACATCAATCTAACAAGTCTACCCATACCCATCCTGGAGTTGTAAGCTGCTAATTTGAGTAGCATATACCACTCAAATTATCCTCCTTTCAAATAGCAACAGTATCTTAGCTACTGTCAAATAGTGTTATTGTCTGTAAAAAAAATTATATATTCTTCACTGTTTTTTTTTCCTTTCTCCCCTCCTTTATTTCCATTTAAACTATTCATTAACTTAAATTGTTATACTTTTACATTTAGTATAGTATATTCAATTAATATATATGTGCTTGAAGTTTAATTGATGTTAAGCAATTACATCAGACAGAAAACTTGACTAAAACAATGCATATAACTATTTAACAAGCATAGTATTTAAAATAGGGTTGTCATATGCATATGCTAGTAATTCTTTTATAACATTTACTAATTTTATATATGTAAATTTTATATGTAGTACATTTACAATCAATGTTTCATAGTGTGTATTTATGGTATTTAAATCTAGTTATCTTGAACCCAAATAGAAGTACTGTTTCTTTAAATTATAATCATTAGAGAGAAGAAGGTTAAAAAAAAGGGGATATTCTTTCTTTAATATTAGAATTGTCCTTATATAGTTATCTATGGTAATCTTATATAATATGCTTATGTAATATACAGTATGCTTTAGCATTGCTTATAAGGTCATCTAGTTTGTGTTCTATAAATAAATGTAGTTTTTATAATAAATATAGTTACAAATGCAAGTAGGATACTACAAAATGGTAATAATTGTATATTAATTGTGTTTTATATGTGTGGTGATATGTATGGGAGTGCTTAAACTTTTTATTTGTGCTTACATACATTTTTGTGGTGAAAACCGCATTTCAACGTTCTAAGATAACGGTGCAACTTTCCCATAAGGTTAAAGTTCACGAAAGGAGAGTTGCACAATCGAGGATGATGTCATCAGAGTGATTCATCTTATTTTAATGAACGGAGCCTCTCGAGCTGGTTTTCATGAAAAAGAAGGCATCCAGAGTAAAAGCGGGAAAAGTTACTGCTTGACTTTTTCATTTATTAGTCTCATGGGTCCGTGTGAAACATCTGACAAAGCTGGTGAGTGAAAAAAAAAAACTGTGTGCAAATCGCACAGGTACTAACTGCTATAAGTTAAAGTGTAGATACAGCATATTAATGTCCTTCACGTTTATATATTCAATCGCTAAAGTAGCATTCTACAAATGAAACAATCCTATCAATCCACCAAAGTTACAAGCACTACACTCAACTCTGTTTGCCTCCTTCTCACACCCCAGCCCAGAGACTTCAACATTGTACATATCACATTAACAGCCACAATCAAGCCCCTCCATCTCTCTCAACATCACACAAACAGCCCTTCATTTCCTCTTGTCTTTTATCCAAACCAGACAGTTATTTTCAATTACAATCTTATTAACTCCCAAATACAATCAAAGTATAGAGAGAGAAAGGGAGAACTATAATATAACAAAAACTGAAACCTTTGTATTACCTCATACCTCCACTCATAATACTTTACCTCCTCACTGCCTATGAAATGCACCACCTGCCTAATTTTCAACACTCTAATTCCAGCACAAACATCTACATCCAAACACACACCCCTCACACATTTCACCTCCACTTCCACACCCACAGCACAACTCAAACTCCACTCTATCCTATACCACCAAAATACTTAAACCCAAGAACTAAAACCTATTACCAACTCCTACTAAAGTTCAACAAACTCATACAAAGCCTACGTAACCTCACAGCTGACAGTGACATCCATCCTAACCCTGGCCCAAGCTCAACTACCACTAACCCCACAGATAAAATCCCTACCAACCTAAGATGCTCACATAATGCCCCAAAATCTTTTCTAGTGTGCCATCTAAATATCAGAAGTATAAATAATAAACTCTACCACCTACATGCACTCCTAGATATACACTCACCAGACATTTTTTGCCCAACCAAAACCTGGCTTAAACCCTCTATCCCTGACAATGAAATATTACCACCCCACTACAGTATAATAAGACAGGACCGTAAAGAGAAAAAAGGAGGTGGAGTAGCCATCCTATATAAATCCTCTCTAGAGTTATCCACAATCAGCACCCCGCTTGACCTAACAACTACCAACACTGAAACTATAATCTCAAGAATTCAACTCAACAAAAACAAATCAATAAACATAGTATGCAGTTATATTCCTCCAGGCAATAACATTGACACCTTAGAAACCACACTCCAATGGTTATCCTCAAACCACCCCCAAGAAACAATAGTACTTGGAGACTTCAACATCGATTGGACAACTTGTTCAGCACACATCCCAACCACCCATATTAACTTACATGGTTTCTCACAAACTATTACAACCCCCACCAGAATCAACAAATCTAACAAAAAGGAAAGCATTATAGACTGGATCTTAACAAATAACAAATCCCAGCTTTACAAAGCAGGCACCCTACATGAGGATATGAGCGACCACCTCCTAACCTACATAATTAGAAAAAGAGACAACATGCCCTTCCACACCACCTTTAAAACCCTCAGGTACACAAAGAACTTTAACCTAAATAGTTTCCAATCTGATCTAGGCCTATGTAAATGGGCCAGTCTTACAATTCTACCCCTTGACCAAGCAGTTTCAGAATTCAACACTACATTCCTAGCCATCTTAGACAAGTATGCTCCCACACGCAGAATCAGAACCAAAAACAAAATAGCACCATGGCTAACCAATACTACCAAACAAAAAATTACTAACAGAAATAGAGCATGGTCCTCATGGAAAGCTACCAAATCCCCACAAGCCCACTTAACATAGAAAGCAGGCAAGAAATGAAGCTAAAAGATCTACACTATTAGATAAGCAAAACTACTTTTGCAATTTACAGCAAAAGCATCAAAATCAGCCTCAAAAATTCTGGTCAGGTCTAAATAAGCTGCTCAACCCAGGTAAATCTTCTACCCCAACCCCCTCATCTACCATACAACTACCCCCTGATTCAGTAGCTAATAACTTTAACACTTTTTTCACTGAAACCGTTAAGTTCCTAGCCAATAATCTATCTCCCTCCTCCATCTACCATCCCTCCTACTCATACATACCCCCACCCTTAAAATTTGAGCCTATCCCCATGGACTATATCAAATCTTTACTCAAGAAATTAAAACCTACCACCCTTGCAGCCGACCTACTTCCCACAGAATTCCTACAAAAAGCTGCTAAAGAAATAGCTTACCCTATCTCCATCTTAATCAATCGTACAATCCAAGAATCCTACATCCCCTCCATTTGGAAAATTGCTCACATTCTTCCACTTCATAAGGGAGGTAACTCCACAGAACTCTCTAAAACTACAGACCTATCGCAATACTATCTCCCCTAGCCAAAATAATGGAAAAATGCATACAGAAGCAACTATTAGCCCACCTTACTCACCATTCTCTCCTAACCTCATCCCAGCATGGTTTCAGACCAGCCCACAGTACAACCACTGCCCTTCTCTCCTTCTCTCACACAATAAATCACAACCATAATCAAAACATGCTCTCCTCTGCCCTCTTCCTCGATCTATCAAAAGCATTCGACATGGTACATCACAACTTACTCTTAGAATCTTTAAAATCACTGTCCATAGATAACCCAGTATGTAACTGGTTCCACTCATACCTGAAAGATCGACAACAAGCTGTCTTGTGGAAAGATAAACTATCCCCCCTTCTACCCATCACCCTTGGAGTACCCCAAGGTTCTATTCTGGGTCCCCTTCTTTTCTCTATATTCATCAATGATCTGCCCAAAGTCATACCACAGGCAACTACCATACAGTACGCAGATGATTCTACCCTAATCTGCACTGCCTCTACTCCCACAGAATTACAATTCATAACCCAGACTACCTTTAACAAAATAGAGAACTGGCTTAATAATCGCCTTCTCTTATTGAACCCAAACAAAACCAAACTACTACTTTTCTCCCCCACCCATAAGCTAACACCACCAATAATTACAGTATCTTCAAAGAATGGCACCATAATTTCTCCTGAACCAAACACTAAACTACTAGGTATAATCAGTGACAACAATCTGAATTATAATGCCCATATAGACAAAACCATAAAAACAGTAAATAAAAAAATAGGCTCCATGTACAGGATATAGAAATTTCTAACCCCAACTGCCAGAACCGTAATAGCCCGCACACATCTTCTATCTTCTCTTCTATATGCCTCACCCATCCTCACTAATCTATGTAAAGCAAACCTCAACAAAATCACCAGCTGCTATAACAATATAGCTAGATTTGCCACAGGCTCCACATACAGAACCCGCCATTGTCATAACCTTCACAAATTAGGCTGGCTAGAACTTCCCAATCAAATATTTTAGAACCAACTCATAGTTGTACATAAAATCCTCTACCAACCTACCAGTACCCCTAGTCTATCTAAACTTATAATCCCCTATAACAACCTAACATCCCTACGCTCATCCAGCAGAGTGCTAGTACAAACAACCAAAGCCTACAACTCAGCTGGAGATTCATTGTTTTCCAACTCTGCTGGTAAAAATGGAACTCCCTGCCTCCAGAAGTAACCACTAATAGCTCCTTCCCTCAATTCAAAATTTCCCTGAAAACACACATGCACAGAGTCTGGCTATGTCCATGCCTAAATCCCAACTAACTATATAAAGTAGACTGAGATAATCAAACTATACTCATGCTCATATCTCAACCCTGACTAACCTAAAAACACACCAATAAACATTTTAGACCAAACTTAGCTCTCAATTGTGGTTTCCCTTTTCTCCTTCTTAGATGACTATACTACCATCTCTATTTCTTCATCACTCACTAACTGAAAATTCTTATCCCTCAGACACACCTCTCTAAAACTGGTTTTCCCTGTATATTTACTGCCTAAGCGATAATGTTTTTATCTCCTATCTATTTATAATATTATATCTTTTGTCCTTGCCCAACTGTTAACCTTATAGAGATCCTTGTAACCTGCATTTTTAAGTAGTATAAATAGATTCATTGTTAAATTTTAGATATGCTATTACCTAAATTTTTATTGTTACTAAATTTTTCATAACTTGGAGCTTTTCTCCCCGGGCCTCCGCTGTAAATGGATATATATCCAGTCGGACTTTTCCCGGTTAACAAATGTAAAATAAATAAATAAAAAAAAACAGACAAACCATATGTACACACAGACAACTATAATATAACCAGACATACCATATGTACACACAGACATATTAAAGGGAGAAAATGTTACACTTACATGTAGTTGCAACCATAAGTTTACTTTAAAGTCTTTATGTTTAGATTCAAAGTCCCATATTAATAGTTGATTTCTTTAACTTCTTTTTTTTTCCAACTAATTTCCAGTTGTCATTTTCAGCTAATCTTTTAAGACTTGCACTTGCCCATTCCATACCTTCTAGCTTTTCAATTATTTTGTTGGATTTAACAAAAGTAAGAGCTGTGTCCAGATCAAAGGTTTTGAAACCATCCTGTAGAAAGATTTTAAGTCTGGCCGGAAACAATAGATGGGTTTTTATTTGTGCCTTTTTAAGTTCTTTGATTAAGGGAAGGAAAAGTTTTCTTTTTGCTATTACTGTTGGTGAATAATCCTTGTCAAAACGAATGGCACTGTCATTTAGTTTAATGGGAGCTTTTGCCCAGGCTGTTTTTAGCACTAGTTCTTTGTCATGTGATAAGAATTTCACAATTACAGATTTAGTAGTTATTTTTACTTGTTTTAGTTGAAGTAAAAGATCTGTGTGCCCTCTTAATACCATAGGACAAAACTTCTGGCAGGTCTAGTACTTCTTGGATCCAAGTTGTCAGGAACTTTGGCAGATGGTTTCCCTCTATATTTTCGGGTAAGCCAAATATTCTAATGTTATTCCTTCATGACCGGTTTTCTAAATCTACTTTGGATGGCAAGTATGTATTTTGCTTCATTAAGAAGTCTATATTATTTTCATCTTTATGTACTCTACTGTCAATGTCATTAAGTGCCAATTCCATACCTGAAATTTGTGATTTTTTAAGTTGCAGATCTTTGTGTATCTTTTCCATTTGTTCAGTGCAGTCTTTTTTTAAAGATATCAGTCTTTAAATCCATTTTAATCTAGTTTGGTAGATAATTCTTGTACATTGGTGAGTAAAGAGTGTATGTCCTTTTTTAGAGAAGATTCTTGATGTAGTATCTTTGAAGTAGCCATTCTGTTGTCAGTGAAGATAAAGTATCCAAGGTATTATTGACAGGACAAACTCAGAATTTCTTCAAAATTTTTATATGTTGCCGTAGAGCTAGTTAAGAGGAATTTATTGCTGAGGATAGTAACTTTCTCCGATAAGATTTACGGTTAAATTCCTGTCATACAAATTTTAAAATGACAGAGCTGCCAAGCCCTCCGAAGTTCAAAGTTTTGAAACTTCAAACTTCTGAATGGGGTCTGTGTCAGAAGACTGGAAGTTCAAAAGACTGAATATCAAAATATCTAAAATTCAAAATTTCAAAAACATTTTTAATGCACGTGGCAAGCCCACCTGCACTCATGTGAGAGGCTGTGCCCCCCACACTCCCTGCTAATATATATATATATATATATATATATATATATATATATATATATATATATATATCACCTCTCTAATTATATACATCACCTCTGAGACTGCATTTCAGTTGAGAAGGGATACATTTTATTTTTAATAGTTTGAGTTTTAGATATTTTGATTTTCAGTCTTTTGAACTTTCGATCTTCTGAAGGGGATCCATATATGCATATATTTAAAACAATACCTCATTTAGTAACTCAGAAATGAAGTAGCATCTGCAAACGTAAATCTAAACTAAAATTAACAAAAGTAAACTTAAAAATATAAATGGCACAGTTCAGGTAAGATATGGCTCACTTGCAGGATGGATCAGAATCCCTTCAGCAAACCACAACAGACCATAGGCAAAACAACAATAAAATCTTCAGTTTTGTCTTAGTTGGTATAAAGTAAAAGGACAGAGCCACATGTTGGTTGTTACCATTTGCTACATGCCCAAGCCACTCCACTATCAGCCCACTACTACAAGTGGTTATTAAACATTAACCCCCATCTGTAGAGAAAAGAAAAAACTTGCTTGCCATTTAGCTAACATTGCCCTTATAACCATAATATTTAAGGACTAAAATGCTTAAGATTACAAGATCTAAAGTCTGGAATATTGAATCCCCCATTCAGCATGAACTCAGAGTGAGTGCTAACATGGGCTCTGCAGGGGACAATTTCAAGAGTTTGATATCTTTGTTTTCAACATTTTGGTCTTTCAATGTTACGGTCACAGAATTGTGTGTTTCAAGATTGTCGGCTTCAAAATTGTGATAATAAACAGAATTTAACTACACAGTCATGACTTGAACAAATATAACAGAGAACCATACAATTATGAGTAAAGAATCTGAAAAAAATGGAGTTAACTTAAGAAGCTAATAAATCCAAAAAAAAAAGGTTCATCACAGAATTATATCCATCACAAAATAAAGGAAAGCAGTAATACATTAGACCCCAACTACATCTCTATTTTTTGTTCTAGTTTGGAGCCAGACATAGAACCCACTCCTCCTGGAGCAAAAGGAGGAGATGCAGAAATGTCTACTCAAAATGTTTCTAGGGATAAAACGTATTCCCTAGAAATGTTTGGTGCAGGGAATATCATCTCTCCTTCATTCCTATGGCAATTCACTTCATCTAGATTGCTTAGAGGCATGAATTTGTTATCTGTTATGACCAGACATGGAAACAACTGAGCTCTATGCCTTCCTTTATTCTTCCCCACCCCCTATCCCTTACACGTGCCTCCTGACTAACCTCCTTTCCCTTCATATGCATTGGGATTTTACTGGAAGACACTCAGGGTTGTCTGTCTCTATTCTTTTGATTTGTAGGTGCACTAGGAACTTTTCACCTTTTCTGCACAAGTCCCTCCAGATGAAGGGGCATGCCCTTTCAGAAATCTATTAGCTTCTTCTGGGGAGTTCAGTGAAATCTGTATGTTGACTTTTGTTTAAAAAATGACTACCAGAAAGCTCAACTATACTAAATGCCTCAACTCTGCATCTTCTTAAAAATGGCACCATTTTTTTCATGTTATATGGGCAGCACTAGAGTCCAGAGCAATATGAACAACACAAAAAAAGCTGAATGAAAGCTGTACCAAAACACAGTCCACACTGGAGTGACAATAATGGTTTCCAAAAATGTATTGGTGCTTCCAGAGAAATCCAGAGTAATATGCACAGAAAAAAATAGCTATGGTATGTTTACGACCAAGATACCTTACTCTCTGTGAAACAGCTTCTCCATCATTAAAATCTAATCATGTAAAAATAAAATATCTAGGTTGCCCATTAGTAATAAACTGACACAATTTGGTGTACCTGTTTAATAAATGGGGGATGTGAAAGGCTTAAAAGTATGTAAAGCCAGAAAGGATAAAAATGTACAAACTAAACCACCTAGTCATGAAGGTTTGAAAAATCTGCAGATCTGATAGTTCTCCTCAGTCTCCAGTTTCATGTATACATCCTTTGCAGGTGGTCCAAACAGGAAATCATTACATAAGAGGAATTAAGAAATCCTGACTTCAAATTGCCTAGGATGACGATGATCCTCCATCAGGCATGGATCCTATTAACTGATCTCATGATCACCACCCTGCAAGATGATTCTAAAGCATCATAACTACACTTTCTGAAGTGCTTGGATACATAGTAAAGAGATCACAACGATACAGCAACTCCTGCTCTAGGTCTTTATCTTTGATCTCCTCCACCTTGGTTTTCATCTGTTCCAAAAAGATCTGCTGTTAAGAGAGCATGTAGGATGACATTTTAAAGCCTTAAAAGCTATGGTAGCTGCCATGTATACATTTCCCAAAATCTGTCAGAGCTTATCTTTATCATTTGGAATGTGATAACTAGGTAGAGCTGAAGCTGCTTCCTTGCTGGAATCCAGAGAGATTAGATAAGGATCAGCTAAAGGATTTCTATACATGTACCCATGGGAATCCTTGATCCTATAACATGGTCTGGCTTCCTAAGAGGAGGGAGTTCATCTCTAGAGATGCATTTTCAAACAATGTCCACCAGGCATAGCTCTCAAATCTCTCAGCACAAACATCTGGACAAAGCCAAAAACAATGGGAGGACAAAGCCCTGATTTAGGCATTGCTCTTATAAACTTAAAAAGTTACTAGAATAAAAGGTCTTGTGTTACCATGCATTTTCTGAAGGATACAAAGTCTAAAACGCAAATGCCTGTCATTATGTAGTGAATTAAATCCTCACTGATTTGCCACAAAAATCCCGAAAATCACAAACTTCACGGTGAACAGACTGAAAATATAAGATGAAAATCTGGATAGTTGAGATGTATGCCTCCAGGACCTCTAGCTGTGATGGGACAGTTAGGGGCTTAGGTTCAGGCAGACTCATGAAGGCTCTGTATCACTGTGGGGCTTCTGCAGATGCCTTGCAATTCCAATGAAGGTCTCTTTCATTTTTGGACCGTGTCCCCTAAAGAGAAGTCCCCTGGTGAAGAAGCAGAGGACAATGTGACCTCACTCTCTAGGTCTTTGGCTGATGAGTATTTAATAACACAGTCCAGCTCATCAGCCTCAGAATCTGAGAGATCAGATTCTACCTCAGGGATATACATATTTCTCTATTAGAAGTTACTTCCAACAGTGATAGCATATCTGGCTCAGATGTCTTACAGAAATGTTAAACAATACATCATGGTTTTGGCCAACTGAACCAGTGTACCAACTGAACCAGTGTACCTGAAGATGAAGTCCAGAAGGGTGATTGGGCTAAGGTACTACCTGCATAGGTTGAGGCACACTGTTCTCCACCTGCTTTGGTTTTGATGCCTTGTGTCTGCTATGCTCAGTGAAGGCCGCCTTTGTGACTGTAGGTCTTGGGCTGGTAACCAAAACCTCAATACAGTCCACAGAATCCTCCTTGCTTATGAAAATTCAAGGGACCTCCATCTTCTTTTTCAATTATACAAAATGCAGGCCTCAGATGCCATTGAAGGAAGGAAAAGCTGATATTTTTGTCTGGGAGGATATGCCTGACGAAGGTGAGAGGGTACATGCAGACCATTTGTAAAGAGTCCTTGGCTTCAAAGGATTCTGTATTTGAGGGTTGTGAATGTGGCCTTCCTAGTACAGAACCTCTGGATTACAGACGCCCTGTCATCTGTGATATCAGTTTCCTCTCTCTTTCTGAGAATGCCTCTTTTAGGAAGCAGGCTCCTGTGGACCTTGGACAATGCCATAGCCATTCTAAACCAGGATTGTGCCCCTTTCTTGGCATCTTCTGCTGGAGGAAATGCTGACAGTGATGGATTGCCCGCAGGCTATATGAAATGCAGTGTTGCAGGTAGATCATGGAGTGAAGGAGGAAAATATATTTTTCAGTTCCATGACTATGTGCACTTGATTTATGCTGATTATTACTTGAAGTTTCTACAGATCATGAAATTAATGGTACAAGTAAAGATGTGATTCATACACTAAAATCTGTTTTCAAACATTTGATTCCAGATGTGGCAATATCAAATAATGGCTACATTGTGTAAGCATAGAATTCAAGAAATTTCCACAACAACAGGAATTTCAACATGCAACTCCAATTACTAGCAATAAACAGTTTAACTGTCAAGTGTATTGTACAGACTATTAAAACCATCACAAAGAAATTGCAAACAATTAATACAGGACTATTCTGTTGACATACACTCAGATTATTGGAGTATAGGAATATTTTACTGCAATGTGTAGGTTTTTCATAGACTCTTAATGATGGAAAAAAGATGAAAGACTAGAATTTCTTAGTCTAATTCCAGGCTCCCTATCAACGTGCTGCCCTAGTGAAAAAAAATCACAGAAAATGTAGGAAAACAGGGAATAATGAACTTTACTCTTCTCCTTAAACCTTCTTTTTCCCAAATCCCTTAAACTTAAATATACTAAGTCTGAGACTGCCGTACCTCAGATAAAAGACAATATTCTGAGCAATGGCCATTTCAGACTTAGTATATGCAAGTCCATTTTTTGACCATTCAGTCTCAGTATTATGGGACTTGCTAAAGCGGGTACCAACATTTCAAATGATTGCCCCAGTTCCTTCATGAAACAAGAAAACTTCAGCAATGCTCAAGGGACACGGAGTCAAAACTACTGTAGACAAAAATATCACTATGAACTAAGATCAAAGCATTGGTCTTCTACAAAACAGAAGGGTATACTGAGATCAGAACAAGATTCATGTAATAAACAAATGGATTTGGTCATGAGGCAGTGAGTGATCATTTGTCATCCATGTTTTTTAATTTCTCCAAGTCTTTGGGTTTCTGATGGGAATGAACCACAATGCCAAGTCAAAGTATGATTAAAGTTCATGAAATTAGTATTGTTTCAATCTCTGCCAGAAGTGCTCTTGGCAGCACCCACAATGTGCCCAGTAATGACGACTCCTGCAGTTTGTACAGAGTTACATGTATTGATAACATATCTAAATAGGATTGTAGATTCTTTTTTATAAGACCCATTGTTCCTTCTACTATTGGAACTGTCTGGGTATCCTTCTTCCACATTACTCTGGTTTCTGTTTGCAAATCCTGATATTTTATGACTTTGTCTCTCTCTGTATGCAAGACACTGTAGTCATTGGGTGTAGCGCTTTCAATGATCAGTGCTACTAAATGATCAATGCTACTTTTGTCTGCTTTTCATGGACCACTATATCTGGTTTTCTCACACATATATTTTGAACTATTGGTAGTGGGTGATCCTATGTGATGTAGACTTCATCATTTTCTATGATACTTTGGGCTCATGTTTCCAGTGTTTTTCAGCCACTTCAGTACCACAATGCTTGCACAAGCCCCAGTGCAACAGTCTTGCCACATCCACCCTCATCCATAGTGAGGGTGGAAAGCTGCTGAGAAACATTATGAGCAAGTGGTTCATAATGAATGCATCTCACAGTGACTGTGCTGATTACAGAGGACTGTGATGCTTCTAGAAAAAACAGTCAAGGAACTGTGTAGTTTCATAGTTTAGTACTAGGCTATCTGCCCTGGGGCATTTATAAGCCTAGCCATAGTGATGTGGCTTTTGCCACTCCATGTAATGGTACAAAAGTGTACAGAATAGATTTAGAATACTGTGCCTCTGTCTAGTAGTGACACAGTGAAGACCCCCTTACATAATATAATTAGTTTACTGTGCCTCTGTCTAGTAGTGACACAGAGATGACCCCCGGGGTAAACCTACGATCTCCCATCCACTCAAGATTTCTCTTGAAGAGAGTCAGTGAGGGGCTCTGCCTAACATGAACTGGGATTCTGTTCCAGAGTATGGGAAGCCTCTGAGTTATGAATCTGTCCCCCTCCAGCATGTCCTATTCATATTTGTGCTGAGGTTTAAATCTTTAGCTCTCGTGGCTCTGATGGATTTGGATTTTTTGAGGTGGAGCATGTCCATCAATTCCTGATTGGACATGGCTTTGTACGTCAGGCACAGATCACCTCTGAGTAGGCAGTATGCTACTGAATAGAGCTGGAATTTCTTTAGTCTGGCAGCATATGACATATGTTGGAGACCCTTGATCCTCTTGGTGAGGTACTTTTGGGGTCTCTCCAGCTGTTGCAAGTGCCGGGTGAGGTATATACCAAATGGGGCATTGTACTCAATCATGGGCCTGATAAGGGAGGAGTACAGGGGTACAATGACCTCCTTTGATCTGGATGTGAATCCCTTCATGATAAGGTGGGCAAGGTAGAAAGTCTTTCTAACCACTTTGGCAACGTGGGTGTCAAATGAGAGGTCACTATCGACTTGGGTCCCCAGGTCTCTGATTACTTTTTCCGTACTCAGTGGGTTACTATCTATGTGATAATTTGTGGGTAACTTTGTTTTTCCCTAAGGGGATGACTATACATTTTTTGGCATTTAGTTTAAGGCCATGACTCCGGCACCAGTTGTCCATTTCAGTGAGGCATTTCTGTAGGATGTATGTGTCAGCTGGTGTATCAACTATGGCGCCTAGTTTGCAGTCATCTGTGAACTTTGTCAGCCACAACCCTCCCATGTTTGCTTTCACATCTGAGAAATAAATGCCGAACAAGAGGGGTCCCAGGACAGAGCCCTGTGGGACACCACTTGTGACTGGCTTTGAGTCTGACATGGCTCCAGCGATTTTGACTTTATGGGTTCTATCCTTTAGCCAGTTTGCAACCCATCTTGTGACATATGGATTTACATTTAAGCTGTTGAGCTTATCTATGATGCCTGAGTAGGGTATTGTGTCGAAAGCTTTAGCCAAGTCCAGGTAGGCTGTATGGACTTGCTTTGCCCTCGTCAATGGCTCTAGTGACTGTTTCAAAAAAGTCAACCAGGTTCAAAAGGCAGGATCTGCCCTTTACAAAGCCGAACTGGGTGGGATCAAGTGTCTGTAGGTCCCCAATGTCTCTGTTTATGAGTTCCATAATGATTCTTTCCATAGCTTTGTAGACCAGGCTGGTTATGCTTATGGGGCGGTAGTTACCAGGGTCTGTAGAGGTGCCTCCTTTGTGGAGTGGGACCACTGTTGCTGTACGCCAGTGTTCAGGTACATATCCTGTAGTAAGGCTAAGGTTAAATAGCATTTTTATGTGCGGGTTTAGCTCCTCTTGGAGTCCACGTAGCACGCAACCTGGGATACCGTCAGGTCCCATTGATGCTGTGTTTTAGCTTTGCTGAGGGCGGTTCTCACCTGGACATCTGAGATGACAGGGAGGTTACATTCAGCTGGGATAAGTATTTCCTCTTTTGGGGGTGAGGGAGGGGAGAAATTTGCACTGAACCTGTCTGCCAGAATGTTGGCAATATCTGTGGGTTCAGTGTATTTTTTGTCATTGTGAACTAACTCTGAGCATATCTGAGGGTTTCCGCCCAGGTTTCTAACATAGCAGAAGAAGGCCTTGTGGTTATCTTTAGTGTCCATAGCGATTTTTCTCTCAAAGTTGGCCTTGGATGTTTTTATGAGAGAACATAGCTTTCTACTAGTGCTGATCAGAGATGCCTTCTCTTTATGGGATTTTGCTCTGACGTGCAGTAGCTTCCTTCTTTTGTTATACAATTTGTTTATGGCTGGGGTCCACCAGACAGGACGCCTGCCCTTGGTGGAGAGGGTCTTGGTTTTATTTGTGATTGCATGATCCGTGCATTCTTGGAGATGTCCGTAGAAAGCATTTGTAAAGGATTCAGCATTGTGGGATGTGGTTTCCACTGGCCCAGTGGGCTTAAAAGATACCATTTCAGTCTTAAGAAGTGTAAAGTCGGCTTTTGAGAAGTTTTTCACTGTAGTCTTTTGTGTTGGGGGTGGAGGTGGGATATGTATATCCAGGGTGATTAGTTTGTGGTCAGATCTCACTAGTGAGGGGTATACTTCCGGTGTGGAGCACTTTGTCCCCATGTTTGTGATGATCAGGTCTAGTATATTATCTCCCCTTGTGGGAGAGGTGATTAGCTGTTCCATTGCATTTGAATTTATGAATTCTAGGAACCTTTGGGCTAGGGTGTTAGGGCTAGAATAATGCACCCAGTCTATGTTAGGGTAGTTGAAGTCTCCCAATATGATGGTGTTTGGTGAGACATTCATATCCTCCAATGTCTTCAGGAAGGCTGAATGGGGTTCCTGAGATTGGGAGTGTGGTCTGTAACATGCTACCAGCTGTATAGCAGTTTTGCCTACGGTTAGTTGCACCTGGATGGTCTCTGATGCTTCATGTGTTGCCACTAACCTGGAGGTGTGGGTGTCCTTGATGAATATGGACACTCCTCCCTTTTTGGTTTGGCCTGAGTTTTGGGGCCGAAAAGCATGATACGAGGTATAGCCTGGTAGCACTGGGGTGCTCTCAGGAGCCTTGAACCAGGTTTCAGTGACTGCACAGACATCGATGTTCTCCATACTGAGGAGTGCTTCGAGAGCCTGCATCTTGAGATTTAGACTTCTGGCGTTGAGCAGCATTACCCTTAATTTTTTTCCATTTTTGTTTTCTAAGGAGGTGGGTTTGTCTTTTGAGCCTTGTCTAAAAAAGGCACTATGGGGGTGGCAAGAGCCTTAGCCAATATCCGGAAGCCCAGTGGTGACAGATGCAAGCCGCCCTTGAAGCAGCATGGCTTGTCCAGCATGTCATCCCAAGCAGGCAGACTAGAATGACACCAGTAATTGAGCCAATTATTAAAGCTGATCATCTTGTCTTTGTATTGTGGCATCATTCTTGGTGAGGGCAAGATGCTGCTCAGGGTCAGGGTCATACCAGCCTGGGCTACATGATCAGAGAGCTCCTCTATGTCTCTTTTCATGTAGTCCAGGGAGGTACGTCTCAGGTCGTTCACGCCGGCATGGACAATGATGGAGTCATATTTGTACTTGCTTTGGAGTGACCTGAGTGCTTGTGTTATGTGGCGGATCCTAGCTCCCGATAGGCAGCTCACCGTTACCCTCTCCTTGTTCAGCCTGGTAAGCGGAACGTCAGTGTGTCTGACTATAGAGTCACCTATTACTAGTGTATCAGGCATAGTGTTTGGCCTTAAGGGCTGTGATTATTTGACACACTGATTTATTGAAGTATGTGTTGCATGTGTTATGTTTTGAGGTGGTGGATTTTTGGGTGTCTGCTTTGGGAGCCTCTGTTGTTTTGGTAAGTTTTTTGTTAGAGCCTCTGAGTATGTCTGTGTTATTATGTGTTTGGTTTGCAGTTGTGGTAGGTCTATGTGGGACTGGGTTTGCTGTGTGTGTGGTTACCTTCTCCTCCTGTCTGGTCTTGCCAGTCCTGAGTTGAGAGAGTTCAGCCTCCAGTTTGGCTATATAGTTGCATCTCTCACATGTATTTGTGTTTGTTGGGAGGAGGAGAGGGTTGTCTGTGTACATGAGACAATTGTAGCATTATCTCAAGATTCCCAGATTAACCAGCTGAACCGGAGAGGATGCTAGTAATCTACCACTCGACATGCTAGAATATTATAAGGGAGTGCTGTGCCTTTAAGGGAAGTGGGTACTCACAGGGGTGGTAGGTGGATGTAGTGCTTTCTTTAGTTTGAGAGTGCTTACTTAGAAGAGAGGTTTTGAGAACAAGTGCTAGGCTTATAATAAAGCAAGTAGACTGATTGTTATAAGAGTAGAGCTTTCTTAAGGGAAAATTTGAAGAGCAGACTTGGCAGAGCCAGAAAAAGTTTAACCTTGTTTAACCGGCTATGCGCACAATCGCGCAAACGCGGATTTTAAACAGGGAACTTTAAAAAGAGCTATAAATGGTCCAAAACAACCAATTACTACAAGCTCTTGTGCTGAGGTCACTCCTTCAGGGACAGATAGGCTGCTCAAGGCTCCCCACTCCCACTGGTGAGCAAAGAAACTTCCTTCTATCCAAGTAAGGCAATGGACAACACAGGAACTACACCACAGCCCAGAATACAGCAAAGCCTGTATACTGGTCTAAACTAGTCGAGGAGAGGTGGGAAAACAAGGATTTTTTTGTTTTTGAAATATAAAGCACACAGAAATGCAGTAAACAGTAATAAATCAGTTACACAGGCTAGCACACTTTAGTGGGCAGCCTCAACAGTTAAATTTAACAAACAAACTTTCGACCAAATGTAACTAAGTGCAGATAATATATAATGCAACAAACAGCTAAAACAGTTTAAGCTTGTTTAAAGTAAGCAAGAGAAGGTATTTTAGGTTAAATACAGCAAAAAATACTTAAATCAGGAAAGTAGTCACTTTTCTCAGTTCTCTGCTGCTAGGACCACTCTGCAGGACCACAAGGAGCTGTTTCTGAGTAGTACAGCCAGAAAAAAATGCTCAGAGGCGGATTTTAAACAGGGAACTTCAAAAGAGCTAGAAATGGTCCAAAACAACCAATTACTACAAGCTCTTGTGCGGAGGTCACTCCTTCAGTGACAGATAGGCTGCTCAAGGTTCCCCACTCCCAGTCAAAAAAGTATCTCAAGAGACATATATAGCAGGAGTTAAGGAGGAGATTGGAGTCCATCTAGTTGCATACATCCAGACAGACTGCTGGTGTTATGTGAAATAATTCCTAGTGTAACATTTAAAGTACAGGCCCTAAAATTTTCCAGGGATTCAAGATCTGAAAATTGATAAGAATTGCTTATTAGATAATAAGACACTTCAAAATGCTGAAAAGTTTTGTTTTTTAAAACAGTAGCGAAAATATGTTGCATTTATTAATCTTGGCTCTGAAAAATGTGTGTGTGTGACTATATGTTCTGCTTTAAGAAAACTCAAATAAAACAAAAATCGACATTTTTGCAAGGGGTACCCCCCACACCTACTGCAAATTATATATAGCAACTCCGAGATTGCACTACAGTGAGGAAAAGAATAAAGTCCTTGATTCCCACTGTACCACAATCTGCATATAAATGCTTTGCGTTTTTGGAAAATTGTTGATATGGTCTTGACCATATGAAGTTCCAGTTTCTGAAAACTTGATCTTTTGACATACAGCTATGTGTGGGTGTGTGTGTGTGTCATGAGCACACACACACAAACTCTTCCTTTAGCCTCTTAGAATCCCAAAGTTTGTCACATGTTAATTACTACTATCCCCAACCAGGGTCTTTTATGGACAAATTGGAGAGGTGTGGAACTATGAGTAACTAGCTTTTTGTTAAAAAGGAAAGAGAATTATTTCAACTCTGCTTAAATATTTATGCTGGACCTGTGTGGTGATACTACTTTGTACATTTCTGCTGTTTTCCATGTTTTAGCTAAAGTTATCTGTTTGCATTTTTAAATTTGTTCTGGGACCATAGTCTTGTATTTTAATTTGCAGATTTGCAATTATTGGAAATTTGTTTCTACATTATTCAGCACTTCTATTTCCTCAAGTAGAATTACTTGTAAAATGTATCCATTTGTACTGCAAACCCTGGTGGGACATAGTCTTGTATTTTAATTCATAGTTGTGGCAGGACTGTGCACTACTGCCAGATTTGAACATTAGTAATTTATAACTGCATTTTTCCATAAACAGTGTTACTGGTAAATTTCTTCATGGTTTGTGATTTACATTGTAATAAAAGGTAAACAGTGAGAAAATGGTCTCTGCCCCAGTTTATGCTTCAGTGATTTTATATTCTGCTTTTCATTTACCAGCTTAAAGATGCATTCTGTGTCTGCCCCAAGCCCCAGTAAAATATTAAGGTAAAATTTCTGAGAGAGTTTCAATATTGTTTTTATTTGATTGGATGCCTCTCTAGCTAGCTTGTTTCTTTTATAGTGGTGGTTTTATTAGGCCATATTCTCCTGCCTCCTTTTCTTATGGTAATTTGATTTCCAAAGTTCCTTCCTCCCATTTTTCACCGCTATTGTCTGTTATATAAGCTTCTTATGCCTCTTCCCATCCATTGTTTCCACAGATCCATGATACAGAGTGCCCACCCAGCAAACCGGTATTTATTTATTAATTAATTACAGTTTGATGACTTGGACAGTCTACTGGGCATGGAAGAGCACATTTTCAGTAGAGGCCTGAGGAGTAAAGCTCCACAAAAGTAGTCAATTCTATAACAATGTTATAAGGTAACAAAGCAGTGAAAACATGCACATATAACAATATTACACAGAGTTATAAGGAAGTAAAACAGTGAATCATATACAGGATAGTATACAATTAGTTAATGGTGAAGGTCAATGACACTTCTACCACAGAATTGAGGTTCGTATAGTCAAAAACATTTACAGAGTGTAGGTAACTTTACAGTAGCTATAGAGAGACAAGACATTTGTGATTCTAAGTAAGTTACACTATGATGATTACTTGGTCAGACACAGTAATATTTACAAAGTATAGGTAGTCCAGAATGAAAACATGAACATTGTGTACAGAAAAGAAACCATTTTTTTTGCTTTTAAGTAACCCTCCATTACTACATATAATCTCCTGCTCATTTTTCTAGAGTTCAGCAAAGCTTGGAGTCCTAGCCTGCATTCCTGAAATGTTTTACTTGTATCCAGTGCCATCCAGTCAAAGGTGAATACCTTTGATTGTTAAATCATACTTTATGTAATTGAGTGGTAGATGTTGTTACCTGCTTTTGTGTGTGTATTCTCTTCCTCTCACTGTTACTGCTGTAAGGCTGCCTTGAAATTGTAAATAGAAAAATCTGTGATAGCCTTGAAATCTGAGAAAACACAGTATGCAACCTACAGTATACTGGGTCAAAAACAAACCAAGCAGAAACTTAGCAGTGTGGAGGGTTTGAAGTTCATTACTTGACATATGCTATGCACTTAGTTCACTAATAAAAAAATCTAACTTCAAAATATATACTACAAAATAATAAAATAAAATAGTAAGTAGTCCACAGCTGAGTTTTTCAGTAAAGGATATTCCATTCTTAACTCAAATGTGGACTACCTACTATGTTATTTTATTACTTTGAAGAATGTATTTTAAGATTTGATTTTTATTAGTGAACTAAGTGCATAAATTTCAAGAAGTGAACTTCACACCCTCCACATTGCAAAGTTTCTGCTTGGTTTGGACGGTCTTGAAATTGCCTTCAGCAAGGGATTTCCAGCTAGTTATTTAAATGGTTTGTGGTAGCATTGCACTTGTGGGTCTCTTCTACTCTGTTTTTGCATTAGGATGACTGGGTTTATTTATATTGTGGCAGGAGGTGTCTGGTCTACTGGAGTTTGAAAATACACAAAGGGATTTGAAGTGTAGTTATTTTATTGACCAGAAAAAAAATATATATATATTTTTTTTTTCTCAACTGCAAAACACTGACATTTTTTTTTAAATCTTTGTTTTTATTTTGTGTTACATTAAACAAATTGTAAAATACAATATATAGTAACAGATAATACAGTGAAAGTAAACCATTTACAAAGTTAGATGAAGCAACTGCTCATTCTAGTAATAGACAAGTATCTTTAAAGTCCATTTTCTCAATTATATTCATAGCAATATTTGTAAATAGTTGTATATAGAAGTTGTTTTTTTGTGTGTGTGTGTGTGTGTGTGTATTTTTTCTTTCTCTTTTTTTTTTGTATTCTATAAGACTGTATAGTTATCTAATACATTCTATGTGGAAAAAGCTACATTGTTCATTAACAATGTTAATATTGTCATATTTCTCATGTCTGTTCATCTATGTCACTCTTCATATTGAGAAGTATTTTTTCTGAGCTGTAAATAACTTAGTTTTTATGCACATTACATGAATGGATGTTTATTAGATATTACATATGTATCTATTTTTATTTATATATCTAGTGTTCTAATTTAATGTTTATGGTTAGATATCTGTCTTTTTGCAGCTATCTAGATGACTCTTTTTAATGATCTACCTATGCAAGTATGCACTGTGAGCTTCCTAAGACATGGAGGGTGACCTATAGCTCTCTAAGATGTGGCACAGGATTTTATCTATGATAATCTGCATGTGAAGAAACACCAGCACATCATCCTGTTTTGCCACTCTAGGCTATGCATGTTATTGAAGTATATTAAGACACCTCCAACTTTAGCCCTCGTCTTTGCAGCTATTGGTCTGAAAGTGTGTATGGCACTGAAACCTTGCACTGATGGGGTATTGTCTGCAACTTTAAACCATGACTCAGAAACTGCACAGATGTCTATATTCTCAAGTGTGAGGAGGGCTTGGAGGGAGTATACTTTTTTTATTTAGGCTCCTGGCATTGAGCAAATACTTTTAGGTAAATTTAGATGGTTCAGTGGTGCAGAGGTAGCATTGTCACCTCACAGCAAGAGGTTCTCCAGTTAGATTCTCAGCTGGGTTGCCTTCTGTGTGGAGTTTCCATATCCTCCCTACATTCATGTGGGTTTCCTCTGGGTGCTCCGGTTTCCTCCCACATTACAAAGACATATGTCTGGAGCAGTTCTCCACGGGCCTCCGCTGAAAATTAATTGGCTTCGTCATTCCAAGTCGGAGTTTCCCAGTTAACAAATGATAAATAAATACATATAAAATTTGAGTTGATTTGGTACATTGGTAGGTTTGTCAATTTGGCATTACCTGAAAAAAAAAAGGCACTATGGGGTGGGTAAAGTTTTAGCCAGTATTCAGTAGCCTAGAGGTAAAAGGTGCAGACCATCTGTGGCAAAGCAACATGGTATGTTAACCATGTCCTTCCAAGCTGACAAATATCCCCTTAGAATTACACCAAAAAGGCAGCCAGTTGTTGAAATCAATAATATTTTGCTCATATTGTGACATCACCCTCGGTGATGGCAATAAGCTGCTCAATGCTAGGCTTATACCAGTCTGAGACAAATAGTTTGAAAGCTCCATAATGTTCATATGAGCTCAAATGAACCTAAAAGTGTTACTGCTCAATGCCAGTAGCTAAATAAAGTGCATTCCTCCAAGACCTCCTCACACTTGAGAATATAGATATCTGTGCAGTTTCTGAGACATGGTTTAAATTGGTAGACAGTACCCTGGCAGTGCAAGATTTCGGTGTCTTCCACACTTTCAGACCAGTAGCTGTTCAGATAAGGGCTAAAGGTGGAGGTATCTCAAGATACATCAGTAACAAGCATACCTCTACAATGGTCAAACAGAATGATGTGCTGGAGTTCCTCCACTTTCAGATCATCATAGGTCAGCTATAGGTCACCCTCCATTGTCTTAGGAAGCTCACAGGGCATACTTGGACCTAATGGAGACATTAGCCATATAACCCAACATCCTACTCAACAGAGAATTTAATTACAGCTCTATAGCCTCAAATCAACAGGCAAAGAGATGCCTCCACTTCATAAATACAAACACCCTTGACCAAATAGTGAATATTGCCACTAGAAGCTCCAACATACTAGACCTCATGCTCACAAATGTGGGGGGATGCTGCATCCACCCAATGTCTTGTCCTCCTTAGTAAGGTCCAGTCATAAAGCTGTCACCTTCAAAATCAAAATCAAATGTGTAATCCTACTAAAAGCAGTAACAGTAACTATTCCAAGGCAAATTACCACTTAAGAGATGGTTTGTCAAAGTTGAATGCCCTCCAAACCCTGAGAACAAAGCACCATTCCCTGAATTGCTCTCTGAAGCTCTGTACAGCTATGTCAATGGCTGCACAGAGGCTGTTGTACCCACCAAAAGCAAGCCCAGGACTAGCCACAGCAACAAGCCCTGGTGGGATCCAAAATTAGAGCATACCCGAAAAGAAAAAGCAATACGTCAAAAACCAGGAAGGATAATTCCCATAAGATAAAAACTCTCTCATTAAAGCAAATAGGCACCTAAGAGGGTAATTAACTCAAGCAAAGCCAGGTTAAGATAGTCTCCCAGATGAATGATGACCATAATAACTTCAGCTATATGAGAAACCTCAAGGGTGGTCCACAGCAATGTGCTGACCTGGTGTTTTATGGTGTAACATTCACCAAGCCTGAACATATAGTGACCCTGTTAATAGACAAGTTCAGTTTCAACTTTACCTCCCCTCTTACCCCTACCAACATACCCCCCCCAACTATAGCTAGGGAGCATGTGCACTCAGTAAAGCCAAGAACATGATCATGATGGGCCTGGATAACATTTCAGGATGCCTCCTGAAAAGTGTAAAGTACTACTTATCATGACCCCTGGAGTCATCATTTAACTCTAGTCTTAAAAACAGGCTCTGTGCCATGTGAAATGACAACTGTGATGGGCAGACCCCTTTTGTAAGGGAGGACCCTCAACAGATCCTGGAAACTACTGATGCATTAGTCTGTCTACCTTATTTGCCAAGTCATGGAAATAATTATTATAGAAATTATTAGTAAAGACATAAGAGACATCCAGACACTGTATCCATGAGAGCTTGGCTTTGTCAAAGGAAGGTTATTTTTACTGAATCTGATGGACTTCTTTGAAAAGGTCACAAAGGCAATGGATGAAGGGAAAATTGTGCATTCTGCAAGCATTTGATACCATACACCACTTGGGCATGGTCAGACTTGCAGAACTAGGTATAAACCCTTTTATAAAACTACTACCCTCCATATACAGGCTGGTCACCAGTGGAGACCCCCAGAGCTCTGGGATAGGCCCACTCCTCTTTGGCATCTAATTCTTGGTCGTCAAAGCCAATGTCAAAAGTCTCTAGCTAGCCTTGTTTGCAGATGACTGAAAACTGGGAGCAGTCACTGAAACCTCCCAGGATGACAACACCCTTCAGGAACGTTTAACACAAATGCTTGGTGCCAAAGCTGGGGCTTAATTTCAATACTAAGATAGGCATCATAGTACCTTTTGGTAAGTCAGACACTCCGGATAATTATGACATCTATAAAACACTCCTAAAAGTTGATTCACTAGTCAATGATCTGGGATATTAACCTAGCCTTTGACCAACATGTGTCCAAGGTAGTAAGAAAATCCTTCGGTGTTGCTCAACTTAAAAGTAAGTGCATAGCATATAGGTTTAGAGAGGTCATCATACTGCTGTCCACTGCCCTCATCCTCATCAGACCCATCATAGAGTATAATGCCCCCTTCTGTATGTACCTGACCAGACACATCCAGCAAGTGGAATGTCCATAAAGATTCCTTAGAAAAAGAACATAGGGAGCGAGTAAACACAATGTCCTACAGTGATCACCTCAAAGCCCTGTCTCTCTACTTGGTATCATACAAACCTCAGAGAGATGGTGAATTCCAGGCATCCCTGGGCCCTGCTTTGATGAACCCTTTGCACATTCACAAAACAAACAGCATCAGAACTACTAGAATAAAAGATCTACATTTTTCTTGCAACATAATAGGGCATGCTGGAGAAGAAACAAATATGTTTCACAGAGAATTCCCATTCTCTGTAACAGGCTCCTCGTCCATTTGAAGCAGAGTTACTCTTTATCCTTATTTAACTGCAACTTGGACTAATGGATGGGTAATCTGCAATTCATCCCTGGTCAGGTGCCCATGTCTCTGATGGACAGAGGCAGTTAGTAAATCACCACCAATATAAATCAAATTTGTGGGCCACATTTGGTTTGCACAGCTAGGTGTATAAGGACCCTATGAACCTGTATAGTCTGAAACCAAATAATGTTGAAGCTAGTCACCTGCAATCCATGTCTTCCTGTTTACCGCTATGTTGATAAACCAAATAGTCTCAGTGTATGGCATTTTCCTTTATAATGTTTACAAGCACACCTCATAAAAAAGGTTTCAGAAACACATTTCTTATGCATCCTCTAGCTTCTTTTCAATTTTTCTTGCTAAACCTGACCTATTTGTCTTTGCATACAACTTTGCACAGTGAAAATTATTCCGCTACCTCTTTTATTTGATGCTGGATCATCTCACTTGCTCTGCATGCATCTACCATTTTAATGTTCAGTGTGCTTCTTATAGCTTTTAAAACAGTATATCATGTTTGATCATTTTGAACAGCACGCAGTACTATCTCACAATAATGAATTGTGTAACTCATCTACTTAGCAGCCATTGGCTCAGTTCTTTAAGCTACACAAGCACCAGCACTTCCCATAAAACTTTGTGCCCTCATGAAAAATATGTTAGACATATGCAGATGTATTTTTTCACCATGCAGTAGCTCTGAAAGCTTTGCCCTACCACGGCATCAGTATCTTTATCTCCCTGTGAAAATGTAACCATACTGATATACTGTAGTCACCTGCAATGTTGCACACACTTCTCTTTTAGAAGTTTCAGTTACTCGGCTTGCAGTTATGAATACATTTAATTTTTAGACTCATATTTTCCAGGTTTAGAACAAACTGCCATACAGAGAGAAATGTATCTTGGAAGTTGCAGCTGTGCCATGTCTCACACTGAATAAATGAACTCCTCTTACTTTAATTGCACAGCTTCTTATTTTACTTCTGACATGTGCAGAACTGGATTCTTAAACACAAGATAAATAAGATGGGCCGAAGGGGTTGGATTGACAGCTCTTGTTCCTTACCGCGCAAGCTGCACAACAGAACACAGAAACCAGACCGCGTGACTTCCCATTTTGGCATTTTGATTCACACTTATTAGTGAAAGGAATGTGTGTGTGTGTGTGTGTGTGTGTGTGTGTGTGTGTGTGTGTGTGTGTGTGTGTGTGTGTGTGTGTGTGTGTGCGCGTGTGTGTGTGTGTGCGCATCTGTGTGTGTGCGTCTGTGTGTATACATATATACAGACATATATATATATATATATATATATATATATATATATATATATATATATATGTCTATTTTACATGATCAGCATTTCAAAAAGCTGAATACCATATGGGTCAAGACCATATGATCGACTTTTGAAATGTCAACCATGTGGAACGGGCATCTCCGTACAGTGCGGAATGGAAAGCTTTCCATCTTCTGCACTGTAGTGCGATCTCAGAGGTGGTATATTTAAGTTTTGGGAGGTGTGGTGGGGTGCAGGGGGGCTTGCCCCCCCCACTAGCAATGTTAAGGTTAGTGATTGTTTTACATGATTGACATTTCATATGGTCTCGGCCATATGGTCTTCAGCTTTTTGAAATGTCGATCATGTAAAGTACACCTATATATATATATATATATATATATATATATATATATATATATATATGTGTATATACACACACACTACTATATATATATATATATATATATATATATATATATATACACATACACACACACACACACACATACACAGAAAGTGCGTGCTACATTTGCCAAACAGTACTTTTGTGTACATCTGTTTAGATGCACACAATTTGGTAGCAGCAGACTTGACAATGTTTGGTGGGAATTTGCCCTTTTTCCAAGAACTGTTTGACCTTGGAGTTAGAATATGTAATTACCAGAGGTGTGGACCTCCAAATGGGGGGGCTTCCCCCTGCAAAAAACAATGTTTTTTGTTTAATTCTGTTTTAAGGTATTTGCATGCTCTGAGAAAGATACTCAGCACATCCTTAGTAGCATGTTGACATGCATAATGATAATCATTTGGTGTCAACATTATTCACATCGATATTAGTGCTGTTTGATAAAAGTAAGTAAATATATATATATATATATATATATATATATATATATATGTACTTAAATATATAAAACTTAAATTTTGCCTTCGGACATGCTGGGGAAATTTATCATTATTATTAGAAATAACAACATAACAATAAATTTGCAAAACATATCTGAAATCAATATGATCTTCGCAAGGAGAGCATTGAAAGTGTTACACTACATTGTAAATCATTAATGGAAACCTATGAAAACACTATGAACCAAGATTTGAACCTACCAACCCATGCACGTTTACTACACTGTGCTGTGTGGCATTTTGTAAAACAAATTGTAAAGGGTAATATGCAAACCCAAATTATATTACACAGGCATGGAATCATGAGTTACCAGTTTATGAGGTGAAGTCACTTTGAGAAAGACCATTCTGTCTAAGTTGCACAAATTCAAAGTCAGCGCAGTACTACAGAAAAGGGTTGAAAGCATCTAGGCAAAACGTTCAGCCTCTCATTCATTAGTTGAAACAGCCTTCTTTGATGGCCTAGGTTCTCAACTTCTGCTTTGCAGAAATCTGGCAAATGTTATGTGACAGTATCCACAAATATGTCCAAGTATAGAAAATGTTTATTAATTTATGCATTAAACATCCACAAATCAGTAGTACATTTCAGTAAGTACAGTGTATATCCAACAAAACCTTGTTTGTAAGTTACAAGAAAATCACAGGTGGTTTACAACAGAAAAAAAAGCAGTGACAGCATTGCTTCCCTCTTTACATATTTCCTCAGCCAATAGATATCTTGATCTACCTCTGTAATCTTGGTTTCTATTCTTATGTATTACAAACAATACATGGTTTACAAAGCAAATTTCCCAAATCCCACAGAAGGAGTCAGACTGAGGCAGTATATTGCACCAAGCATAACTTATTAGATGTTCTTAGCAGTGAGAAATAGTTTATTTAGCTTATAAGTTTCATTCAGCAGTTGATTATGCATCAGTTGCCCTCTTAATAAGGTGAAAATTTGCATGACTAAAGCAAGATATTAAAAAAAATCTTAATTCACACGCAGTTTTGAGGAGCTTGCATGGCAGATTGGCTAAACACCTACTTGCTTATTTTTAGCTTTTTTTTGACTTTATGAATTAGCTACATTTCTACAAGTGCAAATATTTTTACAATGACGGCAGCAAAAGAATGCACCATGTTCAGTGTGTCAGCTGCTGCCATTAGCTTCACTGTAGCAGTGCTCTGCGTGTGTGTGTGTAACCTAAGTGGGAAAACACAATGCTTACTAGTACATTAAAGCCTAGAATCTACAACTGGTAGCACAAAAACATTATGCATATTAAGCCTATTCAGACATAGAATTACTTTTTTGTCAAGAGTCTGGTTCAACAGAGTCAGACAGATCACCTGTTGTTCAGAGGGTTAATGGTAGTGCTCCAGAAACTATTTAATTCAGTTTCCATATTCAGAAACAATAATACAGACTCTCATTTGTTTTTTGGATGATCGTGAGATATGGATTTAGAAAGTTACCTCGAAAACAGAAAGGACATCCTGGAAGCACACTTCCAAGGCTCTTTCAAGTGCTCTAATGAGCATTCCCTAAAAATCTAAAGCTACAGCTCTACAGCTGGAATCAGTGAACACGTGCTCCTGACATTCAAGTTCAACATTTCCTTAGAAACTAGATCTTACCCTCTCTACAAGTTTAACTTGGCAGCATAAAACCATCAGGGGAATATGTATGGAAACCTACAATGATTCTTAGAGCTAAGATCTGCAGATCCAAAATGATCTACCAAACAGGAACATCCGATTCATCCCACCAAAATACAAACAAAAACACATGAGCCATACTATGTGGGGGAAAAATGGGCAAGATGGTCATATAATAACTTCCTCTTAACTAAATTAAACACGAAGATAACTGGCTAGTTTAGCGGAGTTTCCAGTGTACCATTTACCATTTGTTATTTTCTTAGACACAATCTTTTGTGCAAGTATTAAAACCCATTTCTGATTCCAAAGTGGTAGAATTCTAGAATGCATGGAATGGACATTAACAATGTGGTGGGGAAGAAAGAAAGAGTAGGAACTGCGTAATCAGCAAAAGTAGCTCATCTGTTGCACAATGTACGGAGCAGACGACCAGGCAGACATGGCTTGCATTTCAGACCAAACAGTTGTAAGAGATGGCTATTGCAGCACTTGCTGTTCAACAAAACTGATCTCTGGACTCTTGCCTTGGTAAAATACAGTCACAGTTGCCTGTCTGTAAAACCAGGCACCACATAGTCATAAAAATGTAGTGAGATACCATGGGGGGTTAATGGCTCATACTGCATCAGTATTGATGAGCCACCCTTTTAAGGATAAGCTGTGCCAGTCATGCCACAAACACAGTAACAACGTCCTACGCCCACACAACACTCAATTGCATGCATGGATGAGTAGCCAATTTACAACTATGCATGGGATTTTCAACCAGTGGCAGATGTCCCTTAAATACAAAAGGCATGAAAATGGTAGAAGTAGCTCTAATATTCCTCCACAGTTGAACCTAAATATGGCCCTTTGCTGTAAAGAGCTTTGTTTATTTATTTGGTTGCTTAACTGTTTGCAAGTAGATTGAAATGCAATGTTTGCTTTACTACTTTATCTGCTATGGCTCTGAGGTGCTTGATTTTTATTTCTTATCTTGCATTATTTATTTACTGTTGATGTGGTTGTTTACACTGGTGAGCTGAACTACAAAACTTTGCTTGTGTATGAAGTTTAACCCTACACAAGTTAACCAGTAGGTTGTTTGGTTATTCTAAACTCAGGGGTCATCCCAAGAACTTGGGCCATGGCATCAGAAAGCATCCAATCAATGAAGTGCCTTAATGAGAAAAGGAAAACTACTTCTATTTGGGGAACATGCAAGTGTAAACTGCAATATTCCAGACTTCTGCAACAGTGACACAAGCAAACCTACAACGAGTAACGCTTTAAAAGCATGAGTTCATTTTGTTCCTAAAATAATCATGCATCATAGACTAGAGCCTTGTTTAGCATCTTGTTTCAAGTAGCAAAGATAGTTGGGAGCAGGAGATTAGGAACACATTCAAGATTTTCTCCAAGTCATGGCTGGAAGTGCAATAAACTTTTAATTTGTTCTGCAACTACTGAAGAAATTTAGATTTAGTAGTGACTGGGTAACACAGAAGGACAGCCAGTAGCAGTAGTGTACAAATGTTTACAAGGTGAATGATGGTCAAAAATGATCTCACAGTTCACTTCAGGCTCATTTCTCATGGCAATTCATCAGAAAGGATTTTATGCAGACACTATTCAAAACTATCGAACATGAGTCAGTCACATTACAGCAGAACAAAAATAGCAAAACAGATTAGAAACAGACTATAAGACATGCACTAAAAAACAGCAAAGCAAGAACAAAGACCAGGAACCCAATGAATAAAATGTATTCCTCTCTCATGTCTCAGCATACACTGCCTTCTTGGAGTACACAGTTACTTCACATCACACACTTGGTTTATATACACTGCTAAATAAGCAATTAAACAATAAAGTCATCAGGTAATACCATCAAATACTTAAAAAAAATATTTAAAGTAATACAAGCCAATTAAAATCAACATTCATACCCTTTGGAAACAAAGCATCAAACTTTAATATATACACTGCTTCTTTATAAAGAACTTTATTCTTACTGACACCCCCGCCCAAAAAAAAAAAACACACACTACTTTTTCTAAAATTGTAGCTTGTAAACCATGAGCAAAACTACCATGTGCTTGCAAAAAATGTCTCACTGAACTTTTTTATTTAATATATCACAAACATGTTCCAATAACCTTATTTTAAAAGCCCTTTTGGACTCAGTGTCACACCTATAATTCCCACAAACTTCAAATCTTCAACCATTTAAGAGTCCAAAATAAGGCACGATAAATTTGCATGCCTTACATTTGCCACATCCTACTGTACCTTTTATTGTTAGTGACCTCCTTGGGTCTGCAGAACCTAGATTTCACCATAAAGCTCTTAATATTCCTACCCACTCTATATGAAGCAACAAGTTTATTGGGCATCCATGAACTTCCAACCTTTAAATTTGATAACAGTTGCCACTGTGTTTATACCATCTCAAGCCTATTGATAAATCCACTATATGTGGTTACAAAATACATTTCACAACCAGATTCAGTATTGTTATTTAATTTGGAAACTCCCTTCCATTTTCTATTGTTGTTTCCTATATATTCTTTATTAAATCTAGACCATGCCTTAGCAATTACATCTTCACCATAACCATGCTTTCTGAACATCTCAAAAGTATAACCTATCTCCCTTAAAAAATCTTGTTCATCGCTGCATAGTCTATAAAGACGTATGCATTCACCATAAGGTAAGGCATCAATCGTATGCCCAGGATGACAACTTGTTGCTTTCAAATAATATATATCCCCCTGAAATTTCCTATGTACTTTTGTAGTTAGTGTTCCACCTTCCTTAAGTAACAAATCTGCATCCAAAAGGACACCTTCTTCCCTATTTGGATGCCATCAAATGTAAAATTAAATCTGTTTACTTGTAATTCATCCAAAAAAATTCTGCACTTCCTGTTCCCCTCCTTCACATAAAAAATTAAATCATCAATAAATCTAAAATAAAATTTTTTTTGGGGGTGGGTGTCAGCAAGAATAAACTTCTTTATAAAGAAGCAGTGTATATATTAAAGTTTGATACTTTGCTTCCAAAGGGTATGAATGTTGATTTTAATTGGCATGTATTACTTTAAATATTTTTTTTAAGTGTTTGATGGTATTACCTGATGACTTTATTTTTTTTATTTATCAGTGTATATAAACCAAGTGTGTGATGTGAAGTCCACCTCTTCGTGGCAGCAAATTAAGCTGCTGTGAAGCATAGACCGAAAAAGCAAATGGAGGTCGCTTTTTATACTCGCTAAAGACAACTATGATGTTTAGTGAGTGCAAAGTAAAAAATAAAACATGCGCGTGGGTCCCTGTGCAAGAAATACAAAAAGAAAAGGGGGGGGCATAGTAAGGGAGTAAAACACAGACAGAGAAAAACAGAGTAAGCGAGTAAAAAAAAATGAGAGAGACAGAAAGCATATAACTCTCAACTCTTTGCTCAAAAATTCTATACAAAGCCAATGATATATGGGAACGAATACCTAAAATTAGGTACAACCTTTAAATATAATCATAACTCACTTATTTACATAGAGGAAGATGTTTTCCATAAACATGCATTTTCTGAAAAATAAGAAGCATGTCTGGCTTCATTGATTGACAATAACCTTCAGTAATTTACCACAAAAACAAATGTTTTCAGGGGCAGAGCAAAATTAGGAACAGCTAAGAAGCAAGAGGTGTTAAAATGCTTTGGAATGTATGATTTTTTTTCATTCATTTAAGTATAAGGTGTCATCTAAAGTGCATTCATACAAGAAAATTGTTGTAATTACTGGGCAGTTTTTTTCTGTGTGTACAGTAAATGCTCACACAACTCATATTTTGGATGAAAAATATTTCCTCCAGCAACAATTACATATGCTGTAGCAAGACTGAAACATTAGGCAGATGAACTATTTTACATCAAAATATATACAAATATATATCACTAATAAAAAATACAAAACAATCAATCAGATAACTCATTATGAAAGTGCAATAATGTCCTCTAGGGTGGGTGTTACAAGGAAATTATGTACCTTCCAGGGGTAGAGAGGCCGTCCCCACCTGTGGTGCTGGCCTTCCAACTCCCTTAGGTGGTCTATTAATTCCACTATACCCTACCGGGCATCACTGTTTGCTTATTTACGAAATATGCTCCGACAATATGAAATAATTCCCACAAAAAAATAACTTTGACATTATATTACATGTTTAAACAAGCCACTACAAAGAGCATACCCCTCAATTGTCCAGAATTTCAGAGAATATCCAGGTTCCTGGCTCATATTTTTGGATTTTTCCTCATATTTTTTTTTTATTTCTGGCAAAATCTCTGAAAAATTAATTCATTAAATAATGACAAATTTGAGTTTCAGACTTGATGGTCATAAAAAATGCATGCTAATGCAGAATTTGTTATTCTAGTAACTTTGTTTTTTTGAATTTGACAGTCCCTGATGGTAGCTTCCACTGGAAGGATGGACAAGTATACTTAATCTTAATTACTATAAGAGCAACATTTAAAACCTGTCCCCAGTTTTGGGCTTTTGTCACTCCCCCATTATTTCTGGCTCTGTCCAGAATTCTTGTGCTAACATGTTGACAGGTATGACCCACAGGTTCACAACTTTAATCAATTTACCATATCATAATAACTACTTGGTTTCAGAGCATAACTACTGTAGGTATTGACTATATGAAATGTTTCTCAAGGCCAGTGATGCCAAGATACCTTACATCTGGCTTTGCTCTTTGAAAGTTAACAAGATATGTGCATATGCGAATTCCAGACTAACTACCCTGAAGTGCCATTTTAAGTCTAGCCATGTTATCCCATTAGGCATTCAAAATACCCTTATCAGTTTTTACTTCTATACTTCGTTTGGAAATTAATGTTTCTGGGTTCATACCACTGAGTATTGAAAGGGAACCCATCACAAAACTACAAGCTGTTTTTTTTCCGTTTCCATTGCTGGCCAGTATTGTCCCACCCATCATAATACATCACTTGCGCAGGACTATGCAGCACTGGGTGGGAGGGCGGTCTGTCAATATTACCCCTCAGTAAAGCATGACATACATTCATACTAGTTATGTGTCATGCAATGATATTTTAAAGGTAGCTACAAGGTATGAAGCCCTTCATTAGTGGCAGTTAGAAAGCATACAGTGATGCAATGTAATGATGTATTAACTGCATTAACTTAGTACAACTTATGTGTTAACTGCAGTTATGCAGCATGCAACAATACATTAGTGGCAGTTATGTGATCTACAATGATGCATTCAAAGGTATTTATAAAGTAGGTCACCAATGCTGTTTTTACATTAATTGACTGTACACATTTGAAAGTTCCTGATGGTGGCTTCCAGTGAAAGGAGGGACAGATCCTACTTATATATGATTTAATCGCTAGAGAGAGATATAGATTAAAACATGAGTATCTAGTTAGTTGCAAATAATTCTCAAATATGGAAAAGCCAAACTCTGCATTTCTGCTGTGTCTGTGCCCATTTATCCATATACAATAACCATACTAAGCCTCTAAAATAATGGCACCTGGAAGAAGGTCAAAACAGTAGCTGACAAAAGGCTCCATCTGTAGTTAATCATCAATGTACTCAACTTCTGACAAATATACCTATCAGTATAAAATACCAGGCCCCATCCCAGTGTAGCTCATGACTATTTAAATGGTCAGTCAGATACTATTGACAACTAGCCATGGATTAATGGCAGCAGAAAACTCTCTCCTCTAAACTACACCACATTGACCCCTATGCATAACAGCTGTTGATCAACAGATGAACTGATTTATATGACTTCAGCCAAATAGTATAGATTCGCCTTGTGTTAATCTTTCTAGATGATGCATTAAATCCCTACTGTCTCATGTTATGTGGCATTCCAAACAACTGGTATCTCCAAATGTGTCACGTGGGTTAATACAGACACAGATTCCACGTGTCTCAGCTGCACCAAGACTATGATCCCTAAATGTGGCAAGTGTGTTAATATAACCATGGCATCCAAATGCGTAAGATGGCTAATGTAGCCAAAGCTTCCACATGTAAGAAACATGCTAATCCAGCCATGGCTTTCCTTAGTGGTAGGTGATATAATAGAGACATGCTTTTCAGACATGTCAGGTTAACTAATAAAATCTTAGCTTTCATGTACTTGAGGAGTGCTAGTTTTGAGCACAGCTTCCACACATTAAAGGTGAGCTAAGCCATCCAGGATTTCCAGAAGCTGTAAGTGTGCTAATCGAGCTAAAGCCATGATGACTTCCATGAACAAGTGTACTACTAATGGAACGTCCATTTCCACAAATGGCAGGGGGTGCTACTCCAGTTGTCAACTTATGAAGAAATTCAAGTCCTACATGAAAAGTACTTGTTCCCATCTAACCATAACCTGAAAAACAACCTAAGTTTGAAATAAAAGTTTGGTGACAAAGCAGCACAGTACTCTGGTGTAAAAAATCAAAATGTGGTGAAAGACAACATTTACAGAATGGCGTACAGTTTTGGAAATCCTGGCTATTTCTTCACAAGTGGAGTGGTTTAGCCCTCTGGCTACTTCCATAAACATGCTTTTTCTGGTGTTCTTTCAGGATCTAGCAGTGACAGAACTGTTCAGATTTACAAGTCACAGAATACCATGACATGACTGATTCATTAGAATTGCTTCTTACTTCGGCTAGCAACCATGACTTGTCAATTAGTGCAGGGAATTAAGGATGTGATCGTCTAATAAGCTTTGTCCTGTGGTACAGGGTTTAATTCCCACCGCCTCTTTCTGCCTACTGTGAGACTCTGATCAAGTCACCAAGCAATACTCCCATAATGCCCCTGCAAAAAACACTTGTGTCTGGTGAGTTTAGCTAGATAACAAAAGAATACAACTACAAAAAAAACTGTAACCTAGAAATGAGAACCCACGTTTTAAAATGTTGGTTGGTTTAATTCATAAATTTCTGGTCAAACCTAAATCTTTGACTGTTGAAAAGTGTAAGAGAAGTATAATAAATGGGATTACTAGTGGTTACTGATGACTGGGTCTGGACCCATTTGTCCCAACCATTTCAGACTAAGCAGTTTCAGACCTCTGCCCTATTTATTCTACACTTCATGTCTCTTTTCCCTCCCTTTGCTCTGACTTCTCCCTCTTTTCCTTTAAAGCCAAGCTGAATATCCCCAAAAATTAACTCTACATTTTACCATCATCTGAAGTACTAGCTCACTTTTAAACATGTGAAACCTGCAATGGTTGACATACCACTGTCCGAGTATAAACCTATGAATCTAGTATGCACAATACTTTAAAGGGTCTGGGAGGAGGAACCATATCTGAGGTGCCTGCTTTTGTACAGTGTGTAACAAAAGAATTGATATACCAGATAAATGCAGAATTGATAAAGTATGTGGGTTATAAAGCATCACCTATGTTGCAAAGCTGACAAAAACATGACTCACAAACAAGTACAAAGGAAAACACAACACAAAGATGGAATTTCAATGAAGGTGTACTTCACCAATGGTAACTGTCCACTGCACTTTAGTAGCAAATCACATAAATGAGATACAGCTAACAGCACACAACTATGTTGCAAGTTCAAATGCATGCACAAAAGTTAACAGGGGCCTCTGAGTATGTGTTCACAAGGTTTCTAATAAAATATCACATCCTTCTACTAGGATCCCTGTGCTACTGTGCACAGCTCCTGCAAGGAAGCATCCTCATATTAAATAATTTAAATGTCTTCCAATACACTTTAACCAGACTTCTGAGGGAACTCTTGATAAGGTTCAAGAGAGGCAGACATTACAATAGAAAGATGATGAATAAATAAGGGATGAAAGAAGGAACCAATTTGAATAGTTGTTGCTTTGGTATGAAATGCAAGGAAGCAGTTCTTTGTGTGTCTTTGAAATGCAAATTAAGTGCTCTCGCATCCCAGGTGAGGTTTGCAGACCTCAGGCTTTCACAGCAGTTCATTTCTACCAGATAAAATGAATGAAGTGATTGAAAGTATGCAATTACTCCAAGGTGACATGAACAGGTCTATATTAGAACATCGATGTTTCAAAACTTCGAATGTTCTAATATCGAACCCTATTCAGCGAAAGCTGAAAATATCGAAGCAACATAAAACAGAATTTTTGCCTAGGGAAAGAATTTGGTTGTCCGTTTCTGTTGCTTTGGTATTTTCAGCGCTGTGGTGGAAAGTTATGGGTCGGGTTTGGGTACGTGTACAATTGAGTGCGGGTTAGGGTAGTTATGGTTAGGGCGCAGGTTAGGTATGCGTGCGATTGTGTGGACATGAGGGTTAGGGCGGGTTAGGTGAGTTGGGGTTAGGGTCAGGTAAGTGTGCAATTGTGTGGACGTGAGGTTAGGGTGGGGTAGGCGAGTTAGGGTTAGGGCACAGGTGAGGTGAGTGTGCAATAGTGACGGACCTTAGGGTTACGGTTTGGGTTAAGGTAAGTGGATAGTTAGTGGTGTGTGTATAGTTTAGGTGTAAGATTTTAGGTGTATGTGTGTGGATTGCTGTTTGTTTGGTGTGCTTGTGTTGTGTGTGTGTATTTTGGAACAACAAATTTTTTCCCTAGGAAAAAATTCACTGTTCTGTATGTTTGATGTTGTCAGCTTTTGCTGAATAGGGTTTGATATTAGAACATTCAAAGTTTTGAAACTTCGATGTTCTAATATATACCCGAAATTAACATACATGGCTGGATTTCCACTTTCAAACACATGAAATCAGTGGTCAGGAGTAAACTAATACAGGATAGTGCACAGAAGGAGACAGATTTTACAGCGATCTGTCACCCTCCCCCATCCCTATGGGACTCTGGTCTAGCATAATGCACTGTAGCCAGATGTCTCGCAGACAGCACAAATCTGCCACTGATTAGCATAAAAAACTTTACAGCTAGTTAGATGGTAAAAAGGTGATTTGATGCCATTATATGCCTTCCCCAAAATGAAGGAGAAAAAACTACTCACTTGTAAAAATTATGGGGGCTAACTTACTTGCTGCTATTCCCTGCACCATGTCTAAGCCGGGTAACCCTGCAATAAAAACACCTCGCAATGCAACCACATGACAATCTAATCTTTTAATAAGCATTCCAGTCGTATATTTAGAATAGTAATAGTTTGCATCGTACTCTGTATACTCATTGTTGATTTTTTTTTTTTTTTTTTTTTTACAAGTCACAATTTATAAACTTCAATAAAAAGTTATGAGGAAAAAAAAATTCAATAATGCTGAAAAGACAACAGTAGCATCTTGAAGGAATAACTGGGGGAATATGAAAACTGAGGCTGCTGGTGTGCAGAAGAATCAAGATGCATTAATACGGGTATAATCTTATCATTAATGATGCTCAAACAGCAGTCATCAGCCATGATGATTTTTGCTAGTCTTTAACCAAACATTATACTTTAGGGGATTGAAGTGCGATAGTCACAATGCCCAATGAGGAATTGATATTGACATCTTATACCTTCTAACTTCTTTACAGTATTTATGTAAGAAATTAAGATAATGCACCTGTTAACATTTTGCTTCTGAACGCAGCTCCTTTGACATACAGGAATAAAGCCCTTACTCAATCCAGTTGACCCAAGTTCAGACAGCAGCTTGGGCATCTATTGGGCTGTTGTAGGGAATACAGGAATGGTGTTTTTACAACTGCCCACCTCTTTTCAGGGGGAAGGGATGGGGGTGTGCCTACACACACATACCAAGATAAATCTTCACTGGAGACTGGGGATCACATGGTGATGCTGCTTACAGAGGCAGTCAGGCCATTTCATTTTATAAGCAGGTGGCATGTATGCAGATCATGAGGGCCCACTGCATGCTATCCCCCCTTGGATGTTTCAGGGATGCATCGCTGCGGGGGGGTTAGGGTACATCATAGGAAAAACCCTAAAAGGCTACCTTATTTGGCTGTCACCCTTGGTAAAGGGGGGAACAAACGGGCCAACTAGCCAAAGGGAGGCAAATGTCTGGCAGGCAACGGAGGGGGGGATGGGGAAGTAACAACAACAACATTTTGCTTCAGAATTTAAACTCCTTTAATTCTGTTCTTTTTTTTGTCTTTTAAAAGTCTATAATGAGGTAAGAGGTCCATTTGTGACTTCCTGCCTTAAATCTTCCTTGCAGCTGATTGGAATGGCTAACTTTCTGTAATAAAGTCAACACTTTTTATTCACTCAAAGAATACTGCAGAACAGTTGCACCCCTGGAAAAGAGCAACCACATCAGAATTCAACAATCTTATGTTCCCTATAGTGAAAAACTGGCTGCATTAGCCAGACGGCATTTTAAATAAAAGTCAAAGGGGATGCCTGCTAAAGATCTATGAACATCTTTGCATCAATAATCTTTTCTGCTTAAAACTAAAGAGGAATTATACTCTGGGGAGAGTTTGTTAAATCATCAGTAATTCTATTACATCATCAGTAAATTCTATTACATCAGACAAAAAAGTGCTGTCATTAGGAAGCAATGTGACCAGGCTCAAGAAAACTAACCATTAAGTGAAACAAAACCTGTTCTAGTAAGTGCTGTCCTTTCAGTACAAATCTGTGCTTCCAACACCATGAGGGTCTAAGTTCATGAAGTACCCTGCTCCCCAAACATACACACAAGAATGAAAAACTGCCTGCCAGCCTCTCAGAAGTCTTTCTGTTCTGTTCATCTGAAGCTTAAGACAACTGTCTACCTGTCTGTCTGTCAGGAACATATTGTGCTGCTTCCTATATCCTCTCTCTAATGAAACCATAATGCTGGTTTTGACCATCTGTTCAAATTAAACATCGCCAGCTTTCTTCTTATCATTTCAAACACTTCAATTGAGTTTTTTTTTATTTATTCTCTATTCACATGGCTACATGTAATGGGTACTGTATATAAACTTTAGAATTAGTAGCTGTGTCTGACTGCCTAAGAGTAGTCTGCTCAGGCTACTGTCAGGTTTATCTGGATTCTCAAACCGTAACTAAATGTGTTTTGTCCAGGTATATCACCAGTTTGGTCCATTTACCCAAATTGTATGGGCACACTATGCACTCTGCACAAGCATTATTTTGAGTCTGTTCACATTCAGCACTACCAGGGGCTAATCTGGCTGTCTAAATTCTATGCTACCAGTTGCATTGTCTGTTCAGCAGGAAGGGGAATGGTTTAGTTTGCTTGTTGTCCCTGATAGTAGCGGTGGCACTCGGGATTCCCTTGCACTACAGGCGAACCTGGAATATGCTTCCCAGTTGTAGGATACACGCATCTGCATTCACCACGCTGCCCATTCTGAGACATCTTGCACTGTGAAGCAACAAGAGAAAAAAAATCTGGTTATGACATATAATACAAAGAGCTGTTAAAAAGAAATTACTCCACTCTGCTCTTATGCATCAACAAAACTGTTACAGAAGTTTTACAACTCATTTCAGATTTTATTAGGTAAATTCCATTTAGGCAGACAATTCAATATACAGGTACGATGCAATACACAGAACATACATAAGTAATGCAACGAAGTCTACATCTACCTTCACAACTTGCCACAACATGCTAGAAGCACATCGCTGGACATTACAAAGTTGCAAGGTGCACAATATACCATACATTCAGAGCATGCACTAATGGACAGATATGTTCATTTTGAACAAGTTCAAGGAGATTCTTCAAGAGACAAAGGAGATCATTTTGAAACAAACAGCAAGGAGTAGGTTTTGGGTCTCAGCAATACTTGAGTAGCATATTTACTTATGTACACTATGTACTCCGATTTTGTACACAACTGGTTCTACCACACATGACCTCGGTAAATAAGTTCTAGACTTTATAAGAAGCAACACTATAGGCTTCATCATCAGTTTTTCTGGCATGAAGTAATTTTTCGTGTCACACCCCCCTCTTACTGTAAAAATGTCTCTTAACTAGCCCCCCATTTCTTATTATAATCCTTTACTAAAATGCAAATCAAAAACAGATGATCTGTGTGGTATAATTAAAAGGAAAGTACTATTAATATAATTTCTGACAACATCAAATGTCATCGTCATCGACCCTCTTCTCCCCATTTCTACATGGAGTCAGTGTTGCATCAACTGTTGCCACCCGTCTCAATTCAGAGCCAGTCTCCTACCTTCTTCGGCAATCCTGCCTGCCTCAGTTATCTCACATCCATGTCATAGATGAATTTCCTCATCTCCTCTTCTTATCTCTTCCAAATCTGCTTTACCATTTTCCTACAAATGTAACCAAAACCTCTGTAATCTATTGTCTTTGATCTTCTCTGTAACTGGGGCTACTTTTGCTTCATAGGTTCATTGGTACTTACTAGATTATTGATCTGTGAGAATCTTAAGAAGCCTAGCCTTACATTCCCATGGTAGCCTTTAGCCCTTATCTTTTGTGCATGAATAACTCAGAGGTGGGCAGAACAAGGATATGTTGGTGCATTTACTTTTTGCACTTACCTATAAGGGACATGGGTACTAAACTGGGGGTGAATTTGTTTGCGGTTTCCCATCCATTCATCCAAATTACATTTAAAGTAAGATTAGTACTTCACTTTATGTGGAGTAAAATATAGTTTCACAGAAGAGGTATTCTCTGTGATATATACCTATCCCTCCAACATGTTATACTTATGTTGTAAAAGACATTGAGTTCCCTTGAGCAGGTGCTCACATTAACTACTGGACTTGTGAATGTGTAATAGGTCTGACAGGATATGGCCTATTGAAGTTCCAGCCTGTATGATACCATGAAGAGGGACAAAGCTTTGAGATAAATAGTAAAGTTTTTCTGATTTAGGTCCTTGATATTTTTTTTTTTTTTTTTTTTTTTTTTTTTTTTTTTAGTGATAAGGGTTGCAGTTGCTCCAGCTGAGACAAGTGTTTAAGACAGATACACACAGAATAGGGCATTACATTCAGTGACTAGCCTGATGTGCCAAGTACAGTGGAATGATTACATCACTAGATCTGGATGCTATACCTTTAGGTTTAAGCTGTGCAATGAAAAAGGGCTTCCTTACAATAATGGATATGTGGGGATTAGCTTCAGCTCTGATGTCCTCATTTCTTCAACTGTCCAAAAATCTGCATTTTACTGTTGACCTCAGGCACTTCATCGCCATCACCTCTGGCTTCCTCAACTGCTCTGCCTTTATTTCCCAGGTTTCTGTACTAAACAGAAGTACTGGCTGCACCACTGTTTTGTATACCTTACTTTTTGCCTTCTTTGTTATTACATGAGCCCTAACATTTTGTGCCAGTTGACTGCAGCAACTCTGCTTCTAGTTTTGACCTTCTTCAAACTTTCCTTCTTTTCAACCGCAGCTCTCAAGTGTTTACTTGTTCCAGAGCCTTCCCCCTCTACCTTAATTTTAAGCATCTTCTGATTTTTCCATTTGCTGCCATAACCACTGTATTGTTTGTACTCAATTTCATGCCACATGCCTCCAGTTTTGCATTCCAATCCCCGATCATTTGCTGAAGATCTTGTTCAGAGTCTACTTGCAATGCCACATCTGCATATAGCAGCTTTGTTGAGCTGTCCCTTCAGACCTGTTTGCTGAAGTAGGCCATCACCAGTATGAACATCAATGGGCTCAGAGCTGAACCTTGATATGAACCTGCTTCCATGAGGAACCTCTCAGAGCCCAAGCATTGTTGTACTTTTGGCACTATGTCCCTGTGCACAGCCTTCACAACTTCTATCAATGTTCACAGGACTTTGAGCAATTGCAGGACTACTAAAATCAGCTTCCTTGGGACTTTGTTATATGCTTTTTTCAAAGTCTAGTAATGAATCTTTCCTCATCTCCAGCCTTTTCTCCACTGCCTGTTTCACTTCAAACATTGGGTCAGTTGTACTACATCCTAATCTGAATCCAGACTGCTAATTCCCCCATCTTACCTTCTAATAACCTGTATATATTCATTTAGCAGTCACCCACAACATCACTTTTAAGCAAAGTGACGTGAGTTTGCTACCTCTGTACTGCCCAGAATTGTGAATGTCGCCTTTTTTCTTGTACACTGATACTAGAACACTTACTTTCCAGCCATCTGAAATATGCCTGTCTGTCCATAACATGATGAGTACCCTCAGGATCAATTTCTCCCCAACATACCTAACATCTTTATTACATCTGCAGTTACATGAGCTCGCTGTTTGCTCAGCTTCATTAGTGTACTTTGTACTTCTTCTAGGGTGAGTTCTCCTTCCTCTTTCATTGTAGACTTTGAATGGGACAGTACAGTTTCTGTAGGGTTTTCTTCATTCAGAAGCTTCTTGAAGTACTCCCTTCCATCTGTCCTTGATGGCATATGGATGGTAAACAGATTCTTAATGGTATCCCTTACAAATGAAATCTGCCAACTATCTTCTTTATCTTTCTGAAATAGTCTTGTAGCATGATAGAGCTTCTTTCTGTCATCTACATTACCATATGTTTTTTTTTTTTTCTGATGCCTTGCTTTTTGCCATTGCAACTGCTCACTTAGCCATGCTGTTTTCCAAGCAGTATTTTCTCTTAGCCTGATAAACTTCCTGGACTTCTGCATTCCACAACCAGCTTTCATTATGTAATTTACATACATACCTGGCTTGATCATGTCTGTTCTATCGTCTTCACAGTTTATTATTGTTTGTGCAAACGACATTCCATCGGCTGCAAAGTGCTGAAAAACAGAATGTCGAATGCACAAGCAGTTTTGCAAAAGATAGTCGACTCCACTTATGTGAATGAACAACTACATTCACATAAGTAGAAATCAACTATCTGCACAGAGATCGCGGTACAGTGGGGAGTGGAAATTCATCCACATCCCCACTGTAGTGCAATCTTGGAGTTAGAATATATAAGTAGGGGGGGTGTGGGAGGGCGCAGCCCCCCACATGGGTGGTGCAGGGTTGCTTGCCCCCCTGCAAAAACATGATAGCTGTATAGGAGTTTGATTTACATCAGCTCCTATACAGCTATCACGTGGTGGTTTCGACAATGTCTAGTCAAATGCGTCGAGCATTTAGTTCGACATTGTGAACGGTAGTTATTTGTGCTTTCGGTATTACCATTCGTTTATTTGAATGGAAAATGTTTTTCCATTCAAACAAACAATAGTAAACTCGTCTTCACACATGCATTTTTTTCAGACTCTGCATTTCTTCTATAACTCCACTTATTTCCTTTTCTTCCTGAGGTGCTACAACCCTTAGTATTTTCTTGAACACCTAGAATTCCAATCCCATCAACTTCCAGGGAAATTCAGCTTAGTCTCTGTTGACCTCAGTCTCTCTTCTGATCACTGTTTGAAGCTAATGCCCACTAGTGGATTATGGCATTAAGCCTCAACGGTTTCAGTTGAGATTACCTTAATTCTCTGATTTCTTTGACCAAAACGTGGTTCCCTAACTAGTAGAAAGTCTATCCGAGATGCATGTTGACCACTCTTGTAGGTGATCTTGTGACTGTCTGTAATAGTGAGCCATGTGCTGGCTACCCTTGAACCATTTGCCAAACAGAAGTCTAAAGTAGCCTTTTGTTCATTAATCCTGTTGCCTCAAACTTATGGATCCAGGCAGTCCTCATGTCCTCCAATATGAATTTTCAGCCCCTTCAATTATAAAGACCAAGTCATTTTGTTTTGTTTTATAAACAATATCCTACAGCTGCCACCAAAAAGCCCTCTTTTCCTCACCTTTACATCCCTGCTGTGGAGCATAGGCTTAGATAATCAATGCTGCCCTAGCTTTACACTGGAGTCTGACTACCTTGCATCGAAGTATTGAATCTAATGACATCCTTCACTATCTTCTGAAGTCTCTCTCTTTGACCATAAATCTCACACCACTTCTAGTCTCTCCTCTCCCTCAGTAGCAGACTCAATCTCAGGCCAAAAGACCTTGCTTCACTGCCCATCTTGTCTCCTGGATGAACAGAATATCCAGTCTCCCTCTTACCATGTCATTCACTTCCAAACTATATCCGACCAATGAACCTATCTTCAGTGTAGCAATCCTCAGTTAATGTGTGGCAGCTTAATTAGTTTACATCCAGCTTTCACTCAACAGGGCGATTATCATAAGTAACCCAGTCTGGCAGCCAGACACTAGTAGAGCAGTAGCTTTCTGACTCAGGGAAGCTAGGCTTTGCGATGGGTACACACTGGACAACTGGGGCACATAGACTCCTGCCACAATTAGCAGGGTTCCCTAGCACAGGTTGGAGTAGGCCAGGTCTTCAAGCCACTTAGCAGTGAGAAATATCCATGCTCTTTTTAATGACATTGGTTGCTGTTACTACAACTACTAGAGATTGTTTTTACACCACTGAGTGACTAGTCCTGCTGTAATATGCAGTCTGTGGTCCATGTTCTTCTATAGGATACTCTGTACCACAGCTGATCAGTACATTGGAACACAACTCATCCTGTGACCAACATCACCTAGTGTATGTGGTGCTGGACTAGTCCTACTGTAACATGTAGTCTGTGGTCCATGTTCGTCTACAGGATACTCTGTACCACAGCTGGTCAGTATACTGGAGCACAACTCATCCTGTGACCAACACCACCTAGTGTATGTGGTGCTGCTGCTTATGAATCAGTACAATGTTGGGTACACACACACACACGAACACGAACACACACACACACACACACACACACACACACACACACACACACACACACACACACACACACACACACACACACACACACACACACACACACACACACACACACACACACACACACACACACACACACACACACACACACACACACACACACACACACACACACACACACACACACGAACACACACACACACGAACACACACACACACACACACACACACACCACAATTCAGTTCAGAGATATGCTTACCATAACCAAGAACTATCAAAAGCTCAGACTGAAAACAAGTCATTTGGCTTTACTTAGAAACTGGCAAAGGAAGCCAAACAACATTATTTACATAGTAATACTTTGAACAAGATTACGGATACCATACATTTTATAATAGATACTTGTAAAGTATACTTTTAATCCTCTTTTATTCAGAAAAGTCAGATCAATATTAAAAATAAATGATTTTGTAACAAAATGCATAGTTTCTATTCTATTTTTTTTAAATAGTTTGTTTCAGCATGAAAAATATATATATAATGTTTTGTTTAGAAGCACATTATTATTTCATTTGAAAATGTATTGACCCGGAAGTCAGTGAGTCATTTCAAGCCTATCCGTTTCAGCCCAACCTAATACCATAGATACGCTAGTCAATACCCAGGATTGCATTTAGTAATGACTGCCCATGTCCAGGAGGGTTGTGGGTGCAATCCCCGGTAAGAACTTGTGGTGTCCCATCCACTTGCCCAGGTTTTTTTTGCACAGTGTCATAGAGGTGCTCTGTTTCACATGAATTGGTAGCCTATTGCAAAGATGCAGCAGTCACTGGGAGACAAATCTGCCCCAGCAGCATATCCTATTTAAGTTGGAGGCCACATTTAGGTCCCTGGAATGTGTAGCTCTAGTCCCATTTGATTAATGGATGTGCAGCAAGTTCATTGCGTTTGGGTCTGAGATTGCTCTGTAAGCCAGGCACAAGTCTCCCCTAAAAAGTCTATACGATACAGAGTATAGTGATGAGGACTTTAGTCGGTCTGTGTAAGGCATGTGCTGGAGTCCCTTGATCTTCTTTGTTAGAAAGCTCTGCAGTCTCCAATTGCTGCAGGTGCTTTGTACGGTATATGCAGAATGGGGTGTTACACTCAATTATGGGCCTGATTAGTGCTGAGTATAGAGGGGTTATAACCTCCTTTGCTCTCAAGGTGATGCCTTTACTAATCATGTGCTATGTAGAAAGCATTCCTTACTACAGTAGACACATGGTGGTCAAAGTTAAGGTCACAGTCAACTTGTGAGCCCAGAACCCTCACCACTTCGTAGGTACTTAGGGTATTGTTATTGATTTGATACTGTGAAGGGACATTGTTTTTGCTGAAGGGAATGATGATGCATTTCTTTGCATTCAGTTTAAGAATGTGACTAAGACTCCAGTCATTGGTCTGCATAAGATCCAGTCACTGGTCTGCATAAGATCCTCCTGGAGTATATTGACATTTGGGGATTCAGTAATTGCACCTAGTTTGCAGTTGTCCAAAACTTGGTCAGCCACAATCCCTTAGTTTTGGCCTGAACTTCTGAGAAGTATATACTAAAGAGTAGGGGGCCCAGCACTGACCCTTATGGCATCCTGCTGGTGACAGGTCTGCTGGTTGATGTAGTCACCCACGGTAATTCCTGAATGTGGGATTGTGCTGAAAGCCTTTGCCAAGTCGAAGGTATGCTGTGTACAAAGATTTGCCATCATCAATGGCCCTGGTCACATTTTCAAAGAAATCCACCAGATTTAACAGCCAGGGTCTGCCCTTGACAAAGCCGAATTGGTTTGGATTCAGGGTTTGGAGGTCGATTATGCCTTTATTTATGAGGTCAATGATATGTTTCATGGCCTTACCGATAAGGCCAGTTAGGCTTATGGGTCTATAACTCCCTGGGTCTGTTGTTAGGCCACCTTTGTGGAGGGGAATAACTGTTGCTGTTCTACATTCCGCAGGAACAAAGCCTGTGATTAGGCTATGATTGAAAAGGGTACTTAATGGTGATGCTAGTAAATGTTTTAACCTGTTTAGAAGACAGCCCAGGATGCCATCTGCTCCCATAGAGGCTGTGTTTTTTGCCTTGGACAAGGCTTTATTGACCTGCTCTTCAGATATGTAGGGCATGGGGTTAAGACTGTGATAAGTTTGGACGGTATAAGGGAGTAAAAATGTTGCCAAAGCTATCCTCTACCAGGTTTGCTATCTCTATGGGGTCAGTATGTGTGATACTGTTAGTCACTAGTTCTGCACATGCTTGGGTCCTGCCTTTTAGGCTACATACATAGCTGTAAAAGGCCTTATGGTTATCCTTGGCTGGGCTTGTTAAGTTTTTCTCAAAGATGCCCTAAGAGGATTTGACATGTCTTATTTGCCTGTTGAGGCTGAGGAGGGTGCTTTTCCATTGTTGGGATCACACATTTGTTTTCTTGGTCAGCATATTTTTGCACTTGTTGTAAAGCTTGTTGATGCTAGATGTCCACCATGACAGCTTGAAATCCCCCATAACCAGTGTGTTTAGGAATATTTGGATTGACTCCAGTTTGGTCAAGTAAGCTTCATGAACGTCATGACACATGGAGAGGGATCTATAACTGGCTATGACTTCAATAGGGGTCTTACCCACAGTACCCTGAATTTGGAGCAACCCCATGGAGTTGTCCAGTCTAACTATATGGGAGGTCAATTTATCTCTAATATAGATAGAACCACCAATCCCTTTGGTTCTCACATTTGTTTTGTGGTCTAAAGGTGTGGAAGGCATTGTAGCTTTGCAAGGTTGGGGTACTGTCCGAGGCCTTGAACCAGATTTCTGTGACTGCACAGACATCTACATCTTCCTGTGACAGACGTGCTTCCAGGGTGTGTAGTTTTTGGTTTAAGCTCCTAGTGTTTAGCAGCATGACCCTTATTTTGTTATGATTGGCAGATTTCATGCTGGTAAGTTAGTTTTTGAGACCTTGCCTAAAAAAGGCACTATGGGGGAGGCAAGATCCTTTGCCAGCAGCCGAAAGCCTATTGGTGCCAGGTGCAAACCGTCTCTGGCAAAGCAGCATTGTTTGTTGACCATGACTTCCCAGGCTGACAGAAATTGGATCCCATTTGAGCGACACCAAAAACTAAGCCAATTATTGAAATCAATCATTTCTTATTTACACTGTGACATCATTCTAGGCGAGGGTAGTATGCTGCTCAAGACTAGGGACATACCTGCTTGGGAGACATACTCAGAGAGCTCAATCCTGTCTCTCTCCTTGTAGTCCACTGAGGTATGTCTCAGGTTATTCACTCCAATATGAACTATGACACAGTCATAATGGTACTTGTTTCTGAGAAACCTGAGTGCATGTGTGATCTGATGAATCCTGGTACTGGACAGGTAGCTGACAGTGACTTTCTCCTTGTCCAACCTGGTAAGTGGAACATCCATGTGTCTCACTATGGGGTCTCAGATGACTAAAAAAAATTAGTTTTTTTGAGTGTTACACCTTACGGGCTTGGTAGGTGAGACACTGGTGTTACTGTGTGTCATGGGTGCTGTGAAAACTGTGTTAGCTGTAGCAGTCTTGTGTTTGGGAGGTCTCTGGTGTTTCAGTAAGTTTTTTTAAAGAACCTCTGTGTATGTTGATTTTTGTGTTTGATGTGTACTATGTGCACGAGTAGTGGTACAGGTGCAAACAGTCTCTGGCAAAGCAGATGGGAGGTCAATTTATCTCGAATATAGATAGAACCACCACTCCCTTTGGTTCTCACATTTGTTTTGTGGTATAAAGGTGTGGAAGGCATTGTAGCTTTGCAAGGTTGGGTTACTGTCCAAAGCCTTGAATTATGTTAGTAGTGGTGCGTGGGTTGACAGCCTATTCAGTGTTACTGTTTCAAGTGTGAGAGTGCAGGGATTTAAGATGCTTGGCACAGATAAATCTCTCGCACTCTGTACTAGAGTGAGTTATTAGCAGCGGTTGTCAGTGTACATGAGGCAATTGCAACACTGCCTCAGGAAACCCAGGTCAACAAGATTAGCATGAGAAACAAGGGTATTCCAACTGTCCATAATGCTAGGTTGAAGAACTGTTATCACAAACCGGAGGCTTTTCAGGACTCTGCAAGGAGGTGCTCAGTGTATGGACATTTCTGCCAGTTATGTCTTTTTTTTTTTTGCTGGTGGTTTAACGTGTCACAGCTCACTAGCAGTATTTTTTTTACTGGAAAAGTACAAAGGATGAGGACTACACACTAATGTGCTACAGCTGTATCTATGAGAAAAAACGACAAATTTATCTGTCCAGCTATGGTACACAATTCCTGTCAATGCACGATGCTGCATGACGCACAAACAAAAAGATGACCCTCAACAGAAAAATCATCCAATGGACTTGACAGCAGTGATAAGGGTTGAAAGTGCAGTAATCTGCATAAACTGTCAGACCGTAGTGTGTCAGTGTAATAAAAGTTACTTATGGCCACTCCCTTATCCCTTTTTTTTTTTACTACTGCAACCACTAGCAAGTACCACCCTGCAGTTTGTTGATAATTTAGGTTTCTATTTCAGAATTAGCTCAAACCGATGCTTTCAGAATTCTTTAAGAACTTGTAAGATGCTTGATACCGAAGATCAGGTAAACATAACTATAGTGTAACCTTTGAAAATGAGCACAGAAGGGAGAGTAAAGTTCAAATTTGCTGGCAAATGCTGTTAGTATATCAACTCTGTGTCTCATTTGCATTATGCTGCTATTACAGTGATGTTCTATACAGAACATAGTAAGTATTGGAAGTAAACAGTGTTGTGGCACCCCTTTCTAAAGCAAGGATCATTAGGAAGTGTTTACCTCTATAAGATACTCCAGGTCATTTATGAGACATGGCCACAGCACAGCAGATGTACTCAGAGTAATTCAAGCTTTGATCAAAATATACCCCCCAACATTTCTAAGATGTACACAGTTTAACTGCTTCTCCTGTGCCTGTGATGTTCATTTTGTAAAAAGTCTTTGTCCTAGTTCATCTCTTCAGTTTTTGTTTCTAAATGCTGCTGTTTTGCATTTAATTGGTTTGAATATTACCATGTGCTGGAATAAATGGATGTGTGTAATCACTGTCTAAGATAATTGTCAAAAATGTCCTTTGAACTGCACATGGTGTAATGATTGGATACACCTTCTTTTTGCCCTGTTATATTCCTCCTCTTAAAATCCTGAGCTGTTTTGATTGTGGTTTATGCATAGTACACCTGCACTATGCATAAAGGATGCTCAGACTTTTTCTCAGTCAGAAAGTAGTTTCCAGATACAATAAACTTAAACGAGTTGAAGTTATACTACTGTAACCCTGAAATTTACATGGATGAGATCTTGCAACCAAGCAGTAGCAGATGAAGTGTTCCCTGTAAGGGAAAAAGTAAGAGGAAATCATAAACTCACTAAAAATCTGTCAATATGTCAGTACTTGCATATCTGTACTTCAAAAAGTCTACAGTAGATAGAACACTCAAGACAGAATCCCAAAGCTACACTCCAAAAATAGAGCAAAAGGGAGAACGATCCCAAAGTTTAGGGTAGACACCCTTAGTGACAGCCCTCTTCAAGGATACTTGTCTAGTGGATATTTAGACTGCTCTGATCCTGGCTAATCTCTCTTACACATTTTCCCTCCCTCTCTCTACATGCACTACCCTACAGAAGTACTCTTACACTCATCTTTCAACTCTCCTAACACTACTTAAGATTAACTATAGCATTGTCACCTCACAGTAAGACGTTGCCCTGTTCGATTCTCAGCTAAAGCGTCTTCTGTGTGGAGACATGCGTGAATGGGCATACCTTCGTTGAAGGTTGTGCGTCAGAGCTGGCAACTCGGTACGTAAAAATCTACTGCTAATCATTAGTGAACCGGAGTTCGGCTGTGGCGACCCCTAACCCGGAAAGCCGAAAGATACAACAGTGATCTTTCAGCAGACTGTACAGTTATCCTAAGACCAGGTTGTACAATATATATTATATGCAACTATGCTTATTTTTCTCTGACATTTTCATACTGAATTGCGTGCGTCTTCATATGTATCCGTAATAATTTTGTCCTATTTTATATATTGTTGTTTGTACTGTTGGAGCTTTTCTCCCCGGGCTTCCCATGAAAATGGGTTCTTCTAACCCAGTTGGACCACCCCAGTAAACAAATGTCAAATAAATAAGGAAACAGACTAAAATGTTTGGAAAAGATGTGCACCTATTATCAGGTGGCTGTGATATAGATGGCTGCTATGGACTCATTCTGGAAATGTGAAAAGGCAGTCAACCTCTGGGGGAATATCTACTCCCTAGACTGCTCAAGGGCCTTTTTGATCCTTTTGGTGTCAAGGGATACAGCTGTTCATCTACTTGAATTTGAGGAGGGTCTACTTAGTAAATGCAAAAAGAAAAGAAATAAGTTACTAGGGCACACATCTGTGTTTCGTTATTATACAGAGGGATAGCTTTAATAAACTAGGAACATCAAAGGCTCTTGAAAATGTGCTCTTTCGTTTTCATCACTTAGAAACATGAATGGGCGGATAAAGCAACAGCTACCAAAAATTCTTTTGGAGAAAGACAGAAGAAACCAATTTCTTATGGAATATGAGGAAAGGCTCTTTATAAACAATTGGAGCTCTGACATCTGCTAAAGTGAGGTTGTGCTCAGCAAGAATAGCAGCTTACAGGGAATGTGCCACATCAGCTGAACTGTTTGTTCTGAAAAGTGGATGCAAGAATACATCAGTGACAAGTTCTGATCCTCTGGTACAGAAGGATTTAATGCATCAATATTGCTTCCCAAGAGATGGAGTAGGCATTAATGTGTACCTCCATTCGTTCAAATATCAGATTTCTACATTACTGTCAAATTGATCATGTAGTAAAATGACGCTGAGATTTCAGGAGTGGTTCCAAAACATGGAGGACTTGAGACGCTGCCTTCAGCTCAACAATACTAATGTGGACTGTAAATAACTCTGCTGGATCAGAAAAAAAATGAGCTCCTCACAACTTCAACAATGTGTTTGATGTTATGGGGGACAGCAACGTAGAGGAAAGGGGTGACAAGGTCCTGAGACAACAAGGGGACTAGATATGGAAAGGGGACTAGGTAGCCAAAGGTAACAAAATGTCCACAGCACAGCCCATACATAGGGGCAGGTCAGGGTGAACACAGTCAATACCACCACACCAAACACACAACAAAGCTTATCGGAACTAGCATCTATGAAGCAAACCCAGAAGATCATCTCCCAAAGTACATGAACTCTGTCTAAATGAGAAGATGCAGTGATTATGGACAGTGAACTGAATTAGTCCACCCTCTAGAAAAGAATGTGCTGCAAGGAAGTAGGAAAGACATTTCTTGTCAATGGTGAGCTTAAATGACTAAGGCCAAGGCACTGACAACACAAGTGCTAATACCTTGGAGTGTTAGATAAGGCCAGCAGTCACTACCCATCCAGGCAGAAAAACACTAGAAGCTAGAGTTGTCAGACTGCCATGGCTAACAACTTGATACAAACATTGAGAGTAGCAGAAAGGCTAAACACAAAAATCTTGTGTTAAAAGTAATGTTTATCAAAGGAGTCAAAAATCACTTCCTGGATGCTAGCTAACAGCTGGCATCCATCAAGTCTATTGGGAGTATCCTTACAGAGTTGGTGGAAATATTGATCTGTAGCCATACAAAATTTCATTTAGTCCTTTAACTGATGTGAAAGGTGAAATTGGTTAGACCTAGAACTACATGGCACTCAAACATAACTCTCAACTTGTTTCCTCAATAATTCCATACAAAGCCAAAATAATGGGAGGACAAAAGCCTAAAATCAAGAATAATTGTTAAACTTTACTGTACATCAACATAACAATAAGTAGTGTGTCTGTCATTATTGAATGACTGTAATCCTCAGTGATTTAAGAGAACATCAAAAATTATACAGGGGTCAGAGGAAAACATGAGGCAAATTTAGATGGACTGCAAAAATCCAGAGAGCTGAAAGGTATGGCCCCGAGTAGCCAAATGAATGAGATAACACAAAACTAGAACCACATGAGTACCATCCCCCAAAAAGATATAAATGTTAAAATCAATTAGACCCAGAAATGGGTGGTAACATCTGACCAACATATATGAGGTTTAAATTGCTTACAGTCATTTATGGAGGGGATCCATATTAGCAAGCTCACCATAACAATAAACATTCAAACAGAAGGGCCACTACTGCAAAATCTTAAAGCTTGGAAATTCACAACAGGTGGGAATCCACCCATTCATCTTCAGATATCTTCAAAACGGTGGGGGGGGTCCTCCCATGCATGCTGAGGGTGTTCAGCAGAAAAGGGAAGGCACAGTCTACGCTATCTTTAGCTCTCTCTTATGCGAAAGAATATGTCATCAAGTGTGCAATGACAGCATGTACATGAGAAGCAGCCCTGAGCAGCCAAGAAGGAATGTCTTGCCTGAAAAGAAAGGCAAAATCAGAGGACAAAGTAACAGATACAATTACATTCTAATGTTCTTATTTTCTATTTGCAGGAAAATGAAGGGAAAGTGAAGACTGTTGGTAGGAGAAGCCTGTAGTGCAATGAGGATCCCTGTATTAGAGTATCTACTCTTACAGTGAACATGCTAATACAACTATGCAGTGCTTATCATAAAGATCACTGTCTTAGTATAATTTGTAGTGCCTGAGAACAGTACTAAAGCAGCATGTGCCATGGTCACAGACCTAGGGTGCACTGACAAAATGCCCTACAATGTCTAGTTTGCAACATCAAGTAAGGGCAGATGGAAGACTGGGTGATTGTTCTGGAACTGCTCAGGCCGGAGCCATTTCTGAAAAAGGCATCCATGGTAACTGCTGCCCTAATGGAGTTGGACATGACTTGTTTCTTGGGTAATTATAACAAAAAGTAATACTTTCCTAGTGTATGGAATGTGGTCATTCTGCACTGATATTTGGAAACAGACAAACCAGTTAAGCACCAGTGTGGTGTGCAACCCCATTTTAACAGCTGTCAAGCACCCGTTGCTAAAGTTGCTAAGGTTGGGTCTAGCACCAGGCAATAAAATCTGCCAGTACAGTCCAGCAAATGACAGTGGTAGAACAAAGATTTATTTCTGCCAGTTGTCCTTACCAGTAAAGTGTCCTAACTTCCTCAAACAAACTTAGTTGCTAGAATAACAGGATGTGTTAGCATCCATTTTCTGAAGTATATGAATTCTGAAACTCAAATGCATGCCATTATATTCAGTACTCAGTGGTTTGCCTGATAACTAATTTTATGAGGAACAGACCAAAAATATGAAGCAATAATCAAGATGTCCTGCAAAAAAAAGGTACATGTCAGGTTGTCACATAACGGGGGGTATTAACATCACAACATGATGAGGAACGATGAAGGACATAATCGGGGGTTATTATCATTACCACCTGAAAGTGCATCTTACAGTGACACAATGTGGGGTATCATCAGCACCATCTGATAGTGCATTTCAAGGTGACCATGACACATATTGAAGTATTATCATCACCATATGAAGAGGTCCGACGGGTGACTCCCAATGGGAGAGTATTATCACCACATGATGCGGTCCAATGGATGACACATAATGGGGGGGGCATTACCATCACCACCCGAAAGTGCACGTCAGTGTGACACATAATTTGGGGGTATTATCACCACCACCTGAAAGTGCATGTCAGGGCGACATATAATGTGGTGGTTTTATCACCACTTGATGAGGTCTGATGGATGACACATAATGGGGTGGGTATTATCATCACTACCTGAAAAATGTATGTCAGTGTGACACATAACTGGGGGCTATTATCATCACCACCTGAAAGTGCATATCAGGGGGACACATAATGGGGTTATTATCACCCAGTGAAAGTGCATTTCAGGTTGAAGCATAATGGGGGGGTATTATCATTACCACCTGAAGTGTACATCAGGGTGACACATAATGGGGAGATATCATCAAATGATGAGGTCTGATGGTTGACACAATGCGGGGACTGTCATCACCACATGATGAGGTCCGATTGGCGACACACAGATGTAATGGTGTGTGTAACACTGCTTTTCTGGCAGCATCCGCCAAGTGCTTTATTAAAGCCGTGAAAACACTTGGAAATTTTTCCCCCGTAACTAGTATTACTGGAGCAGATAAAGCTCCATGCTCTACAAAGAATTATGATTGCATCACTGATTATAACCTAAAATTACATGCCCTTGACACAGATTCCAAGTAATTCACCTCTCAAGTGAATTTCTTGGCATATGTGTCTTGAACACATAATAATCAGGTTATGATTGGTAACCCAATCATAATCCTCTACAAATCATTTGCTTAGCAACTGGTCTTCCCTGTTTTCTTGGCTTAAATGAAAGAAAGAGCTTTCCTGTTTGCCAATTCTTTAGTTCTTTGAGTATAATATTTATTAATAGTATTAATTTGTCTGTGCACATCCATAACATACAAAAATGGGAGCTAAATGGTTTGCTTCAAAGCTGATTTTGAGACACTGAGTACAACTCTTCACTATACCTCTCAAGTGTTCAAATTTTCAGAGAATGTCCTTATTTTTGCCTCATATTTTTGAAAAGTTCCTTATAAAATTTTGTTTTTCTGGCCATCCTTTGGCAAATCATTGAGGACTAAAAGTCATTAAATATTGGCAAACATTTGAATTCTATATTTCTGGGTATTTGTCCCCTCATTATTTATGGGTATGCCCAGATTTCTTGATATAACCAGTAGAGAGGTATGCTCTTCACACACTAAGGCTAGCGGTTTGCAGATTCTTTTTGCTAAATTGACTGCTAATCCGCCCAACAGTTAAGTGGCCAGTTGGCCAAGGGGAAATTTACCCTTTTTCCTACTGTAGTGTAATCCCAGAGTTGGTAGATTTAGTCAGGGGGTGTGTGGGAGTCGACGCCCCCCCCCCCACATTGGGGGGTACTGGGTGTGTTGGAGATAGTGTGGTGTATTTTCTGTTAGTTGTTTGCGCAGTGGTTACTTACTATTGGAAACTTGTCAGCTATGTGGTCGTTCATTTAAAAAAAAAATAGAGTTCTTCCTGCAATTTCTCCCAGGCATGTGTGGTGCAATACAGTTCACATTATAATGACAAAAGGAACATACTCTGCAAGAACTGGAATATTTTTAAGGGTGACCTCAATATTTTACAAGCAGTGGGTGAAAAACCTATTTTTTGTACTAAAGTAGGTCGCAACTTGAAACTTACCTTGGAGGGTAATATGAACAACAGCAGTGCAAAACCAAATTAATTTACTAAAGCCTGTGGTTGTTGTACACAGTGTAGTTAGTTTGAAACGTGACAATATAAACCAGGACACAAGTGTTTTTTAAAAAGGGTAATTGTCACACTAGTAAAATAGTATATTTGGCCAAGTGTAATTCCTGCCAGGGGTTTTATGTTGGGAAAACTGAGAGGGCTCTCTGGTCCAGGATATATGAACATTTATATGATATTAGGAATTCAAAAGAAACTAATGCCTTATTCAGGCATAGTAAAATATGTCAATTTTTCTGGATTCAAGTTTGGGATATTTGACATAATAGAAATAAACCCCAGGGGTGGTAATTGGAAAAACACTTTAAACAAAAGGGAATTGATGTGGCAGCTTCATTTGGCGGCTTAGACTTAGATCTCCCTTGTCTAGGCATATTAGAGATCCACTGTCTAGGCCTCTGCTGGCTTTGCTGCTGGTGCCTAGAGGGCCTACCTCTGCACCCTTTCCTTTGCACAGCTTTTGCTTGGGCAGGAAAGGACCAGTGCTTGGTGGGAAAGTTCTTGCTGAATCTGGGGGGGGGGGGGGTTGTTGTACCTGCAGGAAGTCTTTGACCATCTGCATTGACTTGGCCTTGTCTTCCATTTTCTTAATCACTTCATCTGCCTTAGGGCCGAACAATTGTTCCCTATCCATGGGGGCATCCAGAAGTTTTGATTTAACCTGGTCAGGTAAAGGTTGCTCTCTCAACTATGCATGCCTTCTAATGACTGATCCAGAAATTGCAGCCCTGCTAGAGGCTTCCTAAGCATCAAATTAGCAATGCAGGGAATGCTTGGCCACTTGAGAGCTGGAGTAAATCAGATCTTCTAGTTCTCTGGTGGTAGTACTCTCTGGTAAGGTGAACATTTTCTGCTTTAATAACTCCAGCATGTTCTGTTGATATTTAAGCATATTTAATTGGCAATTGAGAGCTCAAATGGCTAGGGTAGCCAAAGTGTAGACCTTTATGCCCCATCAGTCCAAGGCTGTGTGCTCCTTGTCAGAGGGTATTGGATTTTTGGAGGAACTGGCCCTGGCCCCCTTGGGTCCCTGAGTAATGACCTCTGGGTCAGCTTCAGGATTCTTGAACAACTATTTATGGGTATCTGGAACCCTGTAATATCCATCAGGCTTTCTGAGTGCAGGGGGCAGGGCATCAGGGGTGAGAGCAGACTCCAAGAAGACATCCTCCACCACATCCAGAATGGGAGGAATGGGTAAGAGTTTGTGTTGTGGCAAGTCCAGGAACTCTCTCAATCTCTTCTTTAATTGGGCCTGAGCCTCCCAATGGAAATGCTCTCTGAGGGAATTTAAGGTCTCCCTGAATGAGAGGTCCTCAGGATGGGGATGCAGAAGAAATGGATTTCTTAGCATCAGAATCCTCAAACGCTGCCACTGAGCACTGTGGAAGGAGTTTTCCTAGGAGTGGCCTTGCTCTTAGGCCTTAGAGATTCAATGGGGTTAGATGTGGTTTTGGCTGGTGGCATGGCCGTCGGTCATCTGAAAGGCCTCCTTAGAAGCCGGTGCCTGCAAACCGGCTCTGGACCCGATCGTGGGGCTGGCGACTGACAATTCAGAAGGAGATACCTGATCCAGTGGTGTACCGGACTCCAAAAGTGTCTCAGCAAAGGCCTGTGATGGCTCTACAGCTGTCATCAGGGGCTGCGTATGTGCCTCACTGAGTTCTGCTGTGCTAGTGGATGGTAGGCTGGCTGACTTCAGTTTGAGTCCATGGGCCTAACCTTTTGTGGAATATCTCTTTTCTTTTCTCTTTTTAGGAATTTCCACAGTAGACTGACTGATGGACGCCATTTCACATTGGTAACTACTTTCCCTGAAATGCCTAGCTACAAAATCAGCTCTCCTATGGATGGTCCTAGTGTTAAATAAGGCACAGAACTGACATCCGGGGATGTCATGATCTGGGCTTAAACAAGTTACACACTGATTATGAAAGTCTTGGTGTGGTATTTGTTTTCCGCAGCAGAGACAGTTACTTACTTTCGCGGACATCGGTTAAGTGCAAGAAAAGAATCTCCAGTGGGGCACTTAGCTTTAATAGTTTTCTCCCTCACTCTGGCAACAGCCAACTGATGCACTCGCAAACTGCTTCTGCTTTAGGCTCCACGGCAAAAAGACTGGTGTAATGGTGTCAGCTGCCTCTCTTTATAGCCCTGACGTCAGTCTCAGGTGACCTGCAGCTGACGCAGGAGGGAAATCCTTTACTCTGGTATTTGGACCAGTCGAAGTCTACCCAACAGGAATAATTCACAAGTGATGACTGCAACAGTGAAAACACAAAGATCATCATCATCATCTCCACAGTGAAGCATGGTGGTGGCAGTATCATGCTTTGGGGTTGCTTTTCTTCAGTTGGAACTGGGTCTTTAGTCAAGGTGGAGGGAATTATGAATGGTTCCAAGTACCAGTCACTTTTGGACCAAAACTTTCAGGTGTCTGCTAGAAATCTGAAGATGAAGAGGAATTTCACCTTTCAACATGACAATGACCCCAAGCATACATTCAAATCAACAAAAGAATGGCTTCACCAGAAGAGAATTACAGTTTTGGAATGGCCCAGCCAGAGCCCAAACCTAAATCCAATAGGAAATCTGTGGGGTGACCTGAAGAGAACTGTGCACAAGAGATGCCCTCACAATCTGACAGATTTGGAGTGCTTTTGCAAGGAAGAGTGGGCAAATACTGTCAAGTCAAGATGTGCCATGCTGATAGACTCCTACCCAAGAAGACTGAATGCTGTAATTAAATCAAAAGGTCCGTCAACAAAGTATCAGTTTAAGGGGGTGCACACAATGCAACCAGCTTATTGTACGTTTTTTATTTTTTATATTCTTTTCTGTAACAGATTTGTTTATTTTTCAATTGAATTGTACATGTTACAGGTCACATTACAGGTGGGAAACATTTTGAAATGATTTATTGTGGTCTCATTTTTTTATATCACAAAAGCCTGGCATTTTAACATGGGCGTGTACACTTTTTATATCCACTGTATGTATTAATTTACATTTTGAAAGCAAGTGGGCACCTTCGAGGAATGATTATGTTGATGTGCACACAGATCTGAATTAAACTATTAGTGGTATCTGCTCATTCATTTAAAGACAACTCACTTTATTTGACAATTACTTACATTCTATAAGTGGGTATCCAACATATGTTAATGTAATGGGGGGGGGGGGTCAAGATATTCACCTTCCTAAGTTATTATCTGAAGTTGATGAAGTTTTCCATAGTGAACTGGAAAACTTGACTGACATTGCTAGGAAGTGGTTATGATTTGCCACATATCTCTGCACCCTGGTGAAATCTGGCAGGCCTACAAAATTCTGTCTGACTCTTAGTGATAATAAGATAATCATTGCTAACTGTAAAGGTGTCAATAACAACCAAGGTTAGGAATACAGGAAGATGTAAACCTATATATAATACCATATTGGGAAGGTGCTTACAATATTAAGATAAATTGTACTGACAAATGGAACAATTTTAGGAAATAAGGAATTACTGGAATTGTGCACAGTTCCCGTTTTTGATAATGAAAGATTCCCTAATCTGAAGGTGTTATTAAAATAGGACCATTTGATGACCAAGACATTTAAATATAAATGGACATAAAACATGGCCTTTGCATGATGTGCTGCATCATTCATTAGGGACCATCTGTCCTTGTTCCTCCCAGGAAAATATCTACAAATAGCGAAGTATTGTTTTCTTGAAAATGCTCCCTGTGATGGATCTGTCTTTGTACATAGGCTGGAAGGTCTTCTAGCTGGGTAAAACCAGAAGGCTTTTAAGAGTGAATATAGGAACATAAAGGAACACAGGAAGTTACTAGTCTAATGGCCCTAGAGTCTTCTTATGCCTAGCCGTTCATACCATACTTTTCCCAATTATCAATGCCCACTGGTTAGAATGGTTTGATATATGTCTGCGCTTTAGGCATATACAAACTGCTTCTGGTCATAAGGGCCACAGGCAACAAGCCAGGAGTGAATTTGTGTTTTTCCATCCACTGGTCAAAACTGCATTTGAATTAGGCTTACAGAAGAGCTCTGCTTCACTCCAAAGAAGGAATAATCTCGGAGATGCATACCTGTCCCTCCTACATGTTTTATGTCACAATCAAGGTTTAGTTCCTTAGAATGGATTATTCCAGTGCTGCTTATTTTATTAATGTGTATCAGATCCATCAGGGCTGGATCATAGAATGCTTTGTAGGTTAAACATAGATCACCCCACAGTAGTCTGTAGGAGACAGAAACAGGACTTCAAGGCAGTCTGCACAGGACATGTTTACACCCTGAATTATTTTATTGAGGAACCTCTGTGACCATTCCAGCTGCTACAAATGTCAGGTACATGCCCAAATGGTGCACTGCACTCAATTAGTGGTCTAATGAGGGAAAAGTATAGTGGAAGTATAACCTCCTTATATTTGGATGCTGTGACTTTACTTATACACTGAGCCACATAGGACTTTCTCACTACCATGGACACATGGTGATCAAAGATCGGGATACTGCTAATCTGAGTTCCCAAGTTCCTTACCACTGGGTCTGCACTTAGGAGTGTTACCAGTGTTGCAATTTGCAGGAGTGGTCGCCTTCCCAAAGAGTAAAATGATGCACCTTTTTTGCACCAAGTTTTAGGTTATGATTCTGGCATCTGTTATTTGCAAGTACCAGATCCAGGATATTTACACTTGTAGTAGGTGCACAGACTCGCTGTTGTAGAATTTTTGCATTGAAAAAATCCAGGAATATTTAATCCTGCATGTTAGTAGTTGTGTATGTTTCCTGGTTTATGATGGGATAGTTGAAATCACCCATGAATATGGTGTTGGGCTGAAATGTGAGCATCTCCAGTACATTCATGTATGTGGTATGCTTATTATGGGTCATCGACAGAGACCTATAGCTAGCAAAGATATGGCATCTGACTTTACCCAAGTTAGTTGGACATGGAGTAGCTCAAGCATGTCATACTGTTTGACCAACTTTGAGGTGCATCAAGAACAAGGCTACACAATATGCAAACATTTCAAAAAATTCTGCATCATAGACTATAGGACTACAGGTGAAATGATATTGAGAAAGTACTTAAAGAACTGAGTTGGCAAATACACCTCAACTCTCATATAATCCTTGGCATTAAACATAGTACAAACATCAAATATTTATTAAAACTGAGACTTTTAAAATGGGTTAACAAGCATTATTTATGGATGACTGGTGTTTTAAATGGGATCAGCATATTTATAGTCCTTTTTGTCCTGGTATAAATATTTTAATTGTAAGACTTGGTTTATTCATTCTGTAACTCTAAATAAGTTTATTTTTATTTGGGAGATGAAAGTGTTCAGTTGCTTTGGAATAAATGTGTCTTTGCTATGAATTTCTGCGTCTACTTTTGCCTTTTAAGTTTGATTCATATCCCATAAAATGAATGGATGAACTGATGGAAAAATTGGGCAAGGGAGGTTTTTGTCCACTTTGGACCTAATCAAAGGCTTCAGGCAAATTCGACTTGCCTCCGAAGGTTAGGCAAAGCAGTACTTTCCACACAGTATTGACCCTTCCATTGCAGAATTGTGTGTTTTATTCTCCATGGAGCATCTAATACATCCCACAAGCTAATGGACAAGATTATCAGACCCCATAACAGATACACATCAGCCTACATGGATAACTTGGTAATAATTTCTAAAAACTTGAAAAATCATTTCTTTAAAGTTCAGCTGTTTTAGATTCCCTTTGTCAATCTTGGAACAAATGCAAATGTGACAGGTGCAAATACTACAACTAGAGGCAAACCTCCTGAATAAATTGGTTATTATGATCTATTCTAACACCACACCTACACACTGCAGGCTAAACATAAAAGCCCTGCTATGCTGAGGTACTACAAAATTCACTTTCAGAACAAAAGATATCCTGGGTATGGCACTGTAGATGTGCACCTGAGCCAATACTAGAAGCATATCAACTCCCATTCCATACAATATATAGCTTCTTCTACCACCACCATAGACAAACATCACCAGAGTGAACTGGTCAAATTACAAAATCCATGCATTCAACAAGAGGACTATGCACATGTTATAGGTGAACTCCATAACCAGAGGTACATCGATGCATTACTCACAAGGCTGAGCAAAGACAGAGTGGCAGACTCGAGTACTTGAATCCACTATGTTGCCAGGGCACTTAATTCCCTTCTCCCATGTAGGAATATGACACAATCATTAGTCTTGTACATATGGATGACTTGTGATGAGCCCCTCACAATGCTTTAAGAGGTACATGATGAAGCACTCCGTGCATTTTTTTGTGGTTGGAAGAAAGCTAGAATTGAGCAGTATCCTACCATCACCAAGAATGCAAACAAAAGATGACTAACAATTGCCTTACTTACTGACATAATTCTTAGGCAGGGGCAATGCATGTCAGCCTGCGGGAAAGTAAGGACAGCCCTTCCTGACAAGACATGGCCTAGATCTTTCTCAGCATAGCTTTCCCATACTGGCTAAGATTTAATCTGCCCTTACTGTGCATTTTTTAGGCAATGTCAGTCTACTCAGACTACCAGCCTCACAAACCAAATTGCAGTCTGGCAAATATCAATTTAACAGCCTAAGTAAGAAAATGTCCTCCCTTCTAGACCTTTCTAATTCTGGAAAACATGGATATTTCAGTTACCACTGAAACTGTTTTCAGAACAGTAAGAACGTTCCCTCTCTCCCAACCTAGCTTTTTTGTCTACTGCTTGTTTAAGCCCACAAGTACAAGCAGCAGTAATGCTAGCAGTGGTGTGTCTGTCCTTAGCCAAAACACAATCACTTCTGGACTAATGGTCCAGGACAACAATCCCAAATCCTTCATATCCTAACATCAGTAAGCAAGACCACATACCACATCCCGGTCGACTACAGAACCCCAGCCATGACATCTGCAAATCACAAAAACTATCTTAATAAACTAGAGTCATCCTCCACTAAGCCAACACCATCTACCAAGGGGAAATTAAAAATCTTTTCATAAACTGGCACAACTGCATCTCTACAAATATATTCAATACATCCTTGACTTCATCAGTACAGAGTCCCCTGATAAACTACTACTCAACAATACTAAGGACATCAGCATACTTAATCCTGTCCTCTCCAGTAGAGCCAGTCTTCTCCTCACCCACAGTCATGCCTTCATTGTGGAAATCAGATCGCCATGTTGTTTTTTTTCACTATACAGTCTCAGTACAGGTCAATGACAAACACAACCATCTTTAGATACTTATCCAAGGCTAACTTTCTTATCCTCAGTGATGACTTCAGACAATTTAGAGGCTTCTCTAAGGCTGATTTCCTTCTGCTTAATGAGATGGTTCTATATTCCCAGATGGTTCTATATTCCCACTCCACACCACTCAATGACGATAAAGCTAATCCTACTGCATTTATACTCCCAAATCATGTCTTCAGTGCAGGCTCATGTTCTTATTCCCCACAAATGCAATACAATACTAAGGTTAGAAACAAAACTCTCTCGTGGAACTCTGGCAGTTAGTGCAGAGGGCTTATTGGAAGTTACCATAATGAATTAAGACTAGTACCTGTTAAAAAAAAAAAAAAAATCGCACTTCTGGTCCAGAGTTTGATTCTACAAAACACCAAAGAAAAAAATAGATACAAATGAATAAATCCAAGACACAGGATGGAGTACCACACAGCTTTAATCCTGGTACCTCGGCCTTTTGCCTTCAAGGGATATCTAAATACAAATCACAGCAGCTTAAATGCATTTAACAATTATTCAATTTTCCCAAATTTTCAAAAGAACTATAATAAAACCGGCAACAATATATATATGAAAAAATATATAACCCAAATAGAGGTCAAAATTACATCCTGATTTAACCCTCGTGGAAACAAAGTATCATAATTTAAAATAAAGGTAGTTTCTAATAAATGTAATCTATTGGCAAACACACCCCAGTACTGCAATTACCAGTTGGCTGAGCCAATACACTAAAAAATAGGGACTCGCAATTTCCCAAATGAACCCTCACGAAATGCTCTGCCACTGGACTAAAATTAATATCACCTCTTCTAAATTACCTAGGTGCTCCAAAACTCTAATTTTGATTTTTCTTTTGGTTTGCCCTGTGTACCGTTTTACCTTATAGCATCCACATCCCAGAATGTAAATGACACCACACGACTGACAGTTAAATCTTGCTTGAGAAACAAATTTGCAGCTATTAATGATAGTATTAGATACATTTTTTATCCTGCAACATACACTACATTTGCCACAGGGAAAAGATCCCAAAGAGCTATCGTGTCTCCGATTTGTAATGGGATGATTCAGCAATTCCTTTAGATTTTTAAAGCACCCAAAAGAGAAGGTGACGTGTTGAGAAAATAAGGCACCCAATTTCTCATCTGCCATTATCATGGGCTATAATCTTGTGACCACTTGTTTTAGTGCATCTGAAAAAGGACTAAACTTAGTGACAAATTATTTTGTCTGCTGTCCCTCCCTCTGTGAGTGTATATTGAGCCCTATGTTTCATAAAATTATCCTCATGTCTTGGCTCCCTATATGTAATTCCACTCAACAATTCGTCTTTTGCTTAATTTAAAATAGACTTAGAATATCCCCGGGCCAATAGTCTTTCTTCCACTTCAAACAAAAATGTATCTTTGGCAGCTATTTCAGATGTATACATCCACACTCTTCTAAATTCACCATAAGGTAATGACCTGATTAAATACGTGGGATGCATGCGAGAGGCATGCAAAAAATAGTTTGATTCTGTCGGCATTCATTTGCCCATTGTGTGAGTGAGCAAGTCAAGTAATCCACTGATGCTCCTAGGTAGAGTCTGAAAAATGTCCATGTGGATAAATGACTCCCCCAACAAACATACAAAAAAAAAAGCTACAATAAAGGAAAAACCTCATAGTCCTAGAGAAAAGAATACAAGTTCAGCATCTTATACTCAGTCTCTAAAGAGTTAATGAACTCAGGAGCAAGATCAAACTTTACAGAGCTATTTGCAAACTAAGGACTGATACATTAGCACAGAAAGTACAGTTTTGTACCTACCATAAATGTAGATGTCCGATAGATATGCAACTGCAGTCCTGACATATGGGTTGTCCTGCCTCAGGCAGCCCCTCGGTCGGCCAGATTCCAAAGTCTGGGTCCGGCATCGGCCGATGTCGCCTCCTCCCCAACGTCAGAGCGGCTGGAGTATAAAGGCATCAGCCGACACCATCTTCTTCAGTGTTTCTTGCCCCAGATGCCAGGTGCCCTCCAAGGAAGGCTAAATTTTGTGAATGGATAAACAGATAAAACCAGACATGCACAACAGTAATAAACAGATACACCATAATATATATCCCCAGCTGATAGGTAAGGGGAGAAAGGACCCAAAAGGGAAAAAACAGAGGGGTAGGAGGGAGGGAAAACCTGACTGCAGTTGCATATCTATCGGACATCTACATTTATGGTAGATACAAAACTGCACTATGTCCTTCAAGAATGCAACTGCAGTCCTGACATATGGGTTGAATACCATAGCCAAGCTGGGGGTGGTAGGACTAAGCAAGAGATGGTGTAGCTAGAAGGCCCTGCAGGACTGCCGAAGCAAAGCCTGCTCGGGATCTGGAGTATAATGGCAGGTTGTAGTGTTTGGTAAATGTATGCACGGAGCTCCATGTAGCAGCCTCTAGAATATCTTTTGTAGCCACTCCTCTTAGAAAAGCTGTGGATGTGGCCATAGCTCTGGTGGAGTGTGGTCTAATATTAGCTGGCACACTCTTTCCATGAAAAGAATAACAGAATCTGATGCAGTGTCCAATCCATTTTGAGATAGTTTGTTTGGTGACTGCTTTTCCTTGCACTCCAGCAGCATAGGCTACAAACAGTTGGTCAGACTTCCTGGTGGACTTTGTTCTGTCCAAGTAGTAGCGTAGTTGTCTGTGAATGTATGCAGCAGCTTTTCCCCTTTATTTTGAGGGTTAGGAAAGAAAGTAGGCAGGTGAATTGCTTGGTTTAGAGACACTCTGGATATTACCTTAGGCATGAATGAAGGATTGGTCCTAAGGGAAACTCTGTCCTGATGAAAGATGAGAAAAGGAGGAACTGCCATGAGGGCCTGTATCTCCGAGACTCTTCTTGGTGAGGTGACTGCCAACAGGAAAACCATTTTCCAAGAGAGAAATTGCATTTCTGAAGATGCTGCTGGTTCAAAAGGAGGAAGAGTTAATTTTTCCAAGACGTAATTGAGGTCCCATGCAGGAATTGGTAGCTTCCTTGGAGGTTTGATATTCTTTATGCCTCTTAGAAGCTGTCTTAGCAAGGGATGCGAAAACACAGGTGGATCACAGTTGTAATGTGCTGAGATAGCTGAAGCGTGGATTTTGATGGAAGGGTATGAGAGGCCACTGTGAAACATTTCTGCCAAGTATTCTAATATCTGAGGTATGTTCACCAATGATGCATCCTGGCCCTTGTTGACATTCCAGGTGGTGAATCTCTTCCATCGGCCGAATAGGTTTTTCTGGTGGAAGGTCTGCGTGCCTCCAGCAAAATTTCCTGAACTTTTTCGGAGAGGGAGTCATGGGTCTGAGTCATGGAACTCTCCAAGCTGTCAGCTTTAAGGTTTGCAGGTTCTGATGAACAGTCTTGTAACTGTGTTGAGTCAGGAGCAGAGGCCATTGAGGCAAGGGCCACGGTTTGGTGTGAGTTATGCTCAGTAGTAGTGGATACCAGTGTTGCCTTGGCCAGTCTGGAGCCATCAAGATTCCTCTTGGCTGTTCTGCCTTGACCTTAGGTAACACCTTGGTGAGCAAAGGTAGTGGAGGGAATGCATAAATTGTTAGAGCATTCCAGCTGAAGGAAAGAGCATCCGTTCTCCAAGCTAGAGGATGGTGTATCCTTGTGCAGAACCTTTCCAGGTGATGATTGAGATGAGATGCAAAGAGGTCTATGTCTGGTCTTCCCCATGCAGATGCTATTTGTGAGAAAATGCGTGGGTGTAGCATCCATTCATGTGGATCCAAGAAATTTCTGCTCAACCTGTCTGCCAGAACATTGTCCTTGCCCGGAACAAACTGGGATTGCAAGTAGATGTTCAGTTTCAGGACTTTTCCCAAAGAATCATTGTTAGTCTGCAGAGGGGGTAGGAATGAGTGCCCCCTTGTTTGTTTATGTACCACATGACAGTGGTGTTGTCTGTCCTTATTAGCAGATGACCTTGCTGAAGAGATTTTCCAAAGGCTTCTATTGCATGTATCACTGCCAACATCTCTTTTTGATTTATGTGCTGATGCATCTCCATGGGAGTCCATTGCCCTTGAATGCATCTGCCATCCATGTGTGCCCCCCCATCCATGGTCTGAGGCATCTGTTGTAATAGTTTGACTTGTTGGAGGTTTGTTGAAAAGCATGCCTTCGTTTAAGTGACTTGCTTGAGCCCACCACAAAAATTCCCTTTGCAAGCATGGTATGAGTGGTATTATGTCTTCTAGGTTGTGGCTGTGTTGTGACCACAAGCTTTTTAGGTACCATTGCAGCTTTCTCATGTGTAGTCTTGCCAGAGGGATTAGAAGAATGCAAGATGCCATGAACCCCAGGGCCTGCAGGGTCTTCCTTGCGGTCAGGTGGGTTAATTTTGCTAGGCCTTTGAAGTAAGCTGTTAAATGCTCTTGTTTCTCCTCTGTGAGGAAAGCCATTTGTAGCTGTGTGTCCAGTTTTGCTCCTAGAAAAATAATCTCTTGGGATGGCAGTAATCTTGATTTTTGAATGTTGACTGTGTATCCCAAGGCCTGCAGCAATTGAATGACGTAATCCAAGTGTTTTATCAAGGTCTGTTTGCTGTCTGCTTGTATTAGGCAGTCGTCCAGGTAAGGGTATATTTGAATCCCCTGGAGTCTGCAATGTGCCACTACTGATGCCAGGCATTTCGTGAATACTCTGGGTGCAGTAGATAAGCCAAACGGCAATGCTGAGAATTGATAGTGCTCTGTTCCTGCAAGAAAGCTGAGGTATCTTCTGCAACTGTGTCTGATAGGGACATGCAGGTATGCCTCCTTGAGGTCAGACTTCCTGGTGGACTTTGTTCTGTCCAAGTAGTAGCCAAGACCCCTTGCCCAGCATGGGAAGAAGTTGCTGTAACATCAGCATCTTGAATTTTGGCACCATGAGAAAAGTATTTAGAACGGACAAGTCCAATATAGGCCTCCATTGTTTTTCTTTTCTTGGAACAAGGAACAGTCTTGAATAAAATCCCTGGCCTTGTTCCTGAGGAGGAACCTTCTCTATTGCTTTTATTTGTAACAGCTTTGAGACTTCTATGAGTGCCTCTGCCCTTTGGTTTTGTGGCAGGTTTGGCATGCCTTGTCCTGTTGGTAAGGTATGGAAGTGGAACCTGTAGCCTCTGTCTATTATGTCCAGAATCCAATTGTCCTTTGTTATAATGTGCCAGTTTTTTGAGAATAGAGATAATTTTCCACCTAGAGGTGCTTCTCTTTGAGCCTTGGTAGGCGGAGTGAAAGGTAAGTCATTGCGATTGTCCCTGTGGTGCAGGTGAACTACCTGTGCCACTTCTCTGATTTTGTGGTTGCCATTGGCGTCCCCTGTAGGAGCCTCAGTATTGCCCTCTACCTTGTGCACGCCTGTTCTTTCCCCTTTGAAACTTGTCAGAGTCTGGAAAGGACCAATTCTTTGAAGGCCAATTCCTGCTGAACCTTGGTGGCTGAACCTGGAGGAAATCATTTACTGTCTGTACTAATTTTGCCTTCTCCTCAATAGATTTAAACACATCCTGAGCATTACTACACAAAAGCTTCTGTTTATCCAGAGGTGCGTCCAGGAGCTTTACTTTAACATGATCTGGCAGTGGCTGTTCTTTCAACCAAGCATGTCTACGGATAACAGCCCCTGTCATAGCTGCCCTACATGAAGTCTCCAATGCATCATAACCACACTGTAGAAAATTATTACTAACCTGCTGGGTATTATGAACCAAATCCTGCAATGCCTTTCTATCTATAGGCTCAGGAGAGGCTATCTTTTTCTGCAAATCATCCAGTAAATAATCCTGGTACTGAAACATATGAAAAAGGCAGTTAAGTGACCTCATGGCAAGGGTGGAAGAGGTATAAACTTTTTACCCCATCTCCAGGGACCTTGCTTCCCTGTCAGCTGGCAGTGGATTCTTGGCTGAGGAGGTAGCCACTCCTTTGGGGCCCTGTGAAATAGTTTCTAGATCCACAGAGTGGGCCTTAAAGAGATGCTTGTGAGTGTCAGGGACCCTGTAATATCTGTCTGGCTTGACAGGAGCAGGAGGGAGAGAATCAGGAGGCACTGGAGTCGGAGAAAACATCATCCAGGACATCCAAAACTGGAGGGATAGCTAAAGGTCTGTGCTGGGGTAACTTAAGGAAGGTACGTAGCCTTTTCCTAGAATCAGAAAATTCCTGACCCTGCCACTTAAAATGTTCCCTCATGGAGTGGAGGACTTCACCAAAAGAAAAATCCTCTGGAGGAGAGGCAGAGGGAATTGAATCCTCAGCATCAGAGTCCTCATAGGCCTGGAAGGATTCTTCTTGGGTATCTGAATGCTCTGAATCCCCAGAGGCTTCATCTGAAGAGAGGTTGTCTGCCTGCTCAGTTCTAGGCCTTTTTTCTGCAGGTGGCTGAGAAACTCTGTCTGGGTGAGGCTGAGACCCCTGATAAGAGAGATTAGATCTGCAGCCAGAGACATGATTTGTCTGTCAGAAGAAGGGGCCTGAGAAGTAGGTTTAGGATGGGCCATGGCCTGGCTGGCGGCCTTAGCACGTGCAAAGGCCTTGATTGACATGGATACAGGAGGCCTAGCTGCCCCACGTGCAGGGGTAACTTTGTCCACGGGAATGGTGTCGGGTAGATCCAGAACTTCGGTTTCCGGAGGAAAATCAACAACCGGCACCGGTGTAGTCTCCGAGACCGAGGGATGAGTTAACGCGGTGTCGTCGGTCTGGAGCGGTTGAATTACCGCTTCCAAAGGGACCGAAGCACTCGCGGAGGGCTTAGGCATTATATCGGTGGAAGACGCGGGCCGAGGATGTCGGTCCCGGTCCTTTCGTTTTTTGGTAGGTTGTGCTGTCGGTTGTTCCGACGGCATGTTGTAAGCGAAGGATTCGCCAAAAAAGTCTTCAGCAAACTCTGCCCAGTGCCTGAGAGTGCACTTATTAAAGCAAGCACAGGCAGCACAGGCCGATACGTCGTGGTTTGGGCCCAGGCAAGGGAGGCAGTAAGAATGGAAGTCCTTATGAGGTATTTGTTTACCCCAAGACAAACATTTATTAACTTTCTCAATTTGTTCTGACATCGGCTGAGGCAAGAAAAAATGTTCCCCAACGGGGTACTTAGCTTTTAGATGACTTTGGTAACTGAAAACACAGGAGCTGACCGACTGGCACATGCGAACTGCTTCTGCTTCGGGCACCGCGCGGCAAGAAAGACTGAATTAGATGGCGTCGGCTGATGCCTTTATACTCCAGCTGCTCTGACGTCGGGGAGGAGGCGACATCGGCTGGCGCCGGACCCAGACTTTGGAATCTGGCCGACCGAAGGGCTGCCTGAGGCAGGACAACCCATATGTCAGGTATGCAGTTGCATTCTTGAAGGACATCAGCCACAAGACATTAAATTATGTAAAAAAAATTAATAAATAAACTCAGAAATAATACCCAGCAACCTACAAGCACTATACTCTCACCAACTTGGCTTTGAAATATAAACCATGCCTCTTAAACCTAAATGACTTCTTAGCTAAATCAAGATAAGCTGTGTGCATGAAGTTACCCACATGCATACAGCTTACCTCAATTTAGCTAAGGCTTTTGACACTATTCTTCACTAGAGCATCACTGACAAACTGATCAAACTTAGTGCAAATCCTCACATAACTACATAAACTGCCAAATTACAAGTATCGGGGAACCTTGTCACCAGTCGTGAGCCCCAGAGCTCTGTATTGGGACCACCTCTATTTGGCTTCTATGTTTCTGATATTAAATTTGACATGAAAGACCTCTGCCTGATCAAGTTCTCAGAAAATTGCAAGCATGAAGTTATCATCAACTCTCCTGAAGTTACTTGAATCAGCTATAAGTACCTAACTCAACACAAAAAAAGGGGGGAGGGTTTGTATAATGGTTAAGGGATTATCTTCAGAGATATAGGGTAAAGGGTTTGATTCTGGCCTCTGATTATTGGTTAAGCTTGTAATGGTCTACAGACTGATAGCCTAATGTTTACATATGAATTTATGAAAAATGTGGTACTAGGATCGTAGTCTAAAGCTGAATGCCAAAAATGTAGCATTGTACAAAATGGGAAACAGAAGCTCTTGCATGCTCATCACATAAATGAAAGCCCACTTAAATGACACATCATTAGGGATCTAGGAACCTTTCTGGATTTCTTCTGACCACCACATATCCATTATCATAAAAAAAAACTTCTATTTTACCCAAATGATTATTGTTCTCTCAGTCAAAAAGAGGTCACATCTCCCCCCTACTCATTTGTCATCATACCTATATTAGAATACGATGTGCTCATCAGTACTGTGCATTTATCCAAATATGCAAATGAACTTGACAAACTCTAGCAGTTTCTCACCAGAAAAATCTTGGGTTTGAGCTCCATATATTACCAAGAATATCTAAAAACACTGTCTTTCTCTTCTCTGTCTCTTATATACACTCTTATGTGGTGATTTGTGCCCAGCCTACAAAACTACAAATAGCCCAATCTTTCTTGAATTACATCATATCTGGAGGACTTGTAATAATACAAATACATGATCAAGAGACAGTACAGTTGTGTACACTTACCATAAATGTAGATGTTCGAGTGTATTCACTGTTGCAGTCATTACATTTGGGTAATCTGCTGGCAGGTTGCCCTCAGTCGGCCTGAATTCCAAAGTCTTGGGTCCTGCGTTGGTTGCTGTCTTCTCTTCCATGACGTCAGGTCGTCAGGGGTATAAAACATGCAGCCGATGCCATTTTCTTTAGTTTTTCTTGCCCCCAATGTCAGGTGCCCCCAAAAAGGTATCAATATTATATATATATATATATATATATATATATATATATATATATATATATATATATATATATATATATATATACACACACACACACACACACGCATGCATCAATATAAACTTCACCTTCATCTACAAGCAAATGCACCACATAGGTTCAGGGGGATGGCGGGAGGGCAACCTGGACTGCAACAGTGAATACACTTGAACATCTACATTTATGGTAAGTGTACACAACTGTACTATGTTCTTCGTGTTGCAGTCATTACATTTGGATAGAATCCTAAAGCTATGGTTGGGAGGCTGGAGCTAAACAGCAATAGGTGCGGCTATAAGGCCCTGCAGCACTGCAATGGCAAAGCCTGCCCTGGACTTAGAGTAGAGAAGCAAATGATAATGTTTTGTAAAGGTGGGAACAGAACTCCAAGTGGCAGCTTCTAGAATGTCTTTGGTTGGTACTCCTCTGAGAAAGGCTGTTGAAGTAGCTGCAGCTCTGGTGGAATGACACCTAATGCCCTTGGGAACAGGTTTACCATGGTTAAGTAGCAGAAACGGATGCAGTGGCTTATCCACTTTGAAACTGTCTGCTTTGAAATGGCCTTCCCTTATGATCCTGCAGCATATGACACTGGTAATTGCTCAGTTTTTCTTAGAGCTTTAGTCCTGCTCAAGTTGAATCTTAGCTGTGTATGTCCAAGGAATGCAGAATTCTCTCCCCTTTGTTCTGCGGATTTGGATAAAAAGTTGGCAGATGAATTGTTTGGTTAAGAGCCACACTGGAAACCACCTTAGGCATAAAGGTAGGATTTGTCCTCAGAGACACCCTGTCTGGGTAAAATATGATAAAAGGCTCTACAGCCATGAGGGCCTGTAGCTCTGAAACTCTTCTTGCTGCAGTAATTGCGAGTAGCAGAGCTGTCTTCCATGATAAGAACTTTATATCAGCGGTAGCAGCTGGTTCAAATGGAGGCAGGGTGAGCTTTTCCAACACAATTGAGGTGAAATGCAGGTATTGGTGATCTTCTAGAAGGCCTTACATTTTTGGCTCCTCTAAGATACTGCTTTAGTAAAGGATGAGAAAGGATTGGTGGCTCTGTATTGTAATGAGCCGAAATGGCAGAGGCATGGATTTTGATTGGTGAGAAAGATAGGCCTTTGTCAAGCATCTCAGTTAAGTATTGTAATATCTGAGGAATATGTGGTTCTGCTGTATCAGTTCCTTGTGCTTGATTCCAAGCACAGAATCTCTTCCATTTGTCAGCATAAGATTTTCTAGCACTAGGCCTTCTGGATTCCAAAATGACATCCATCACAGCTTTACTGAGAGGTGTCGTTTGTATGACAACATGATTAGCCATGCTGCCAGGTTCAGAGTCTGTAGTTGAATGTGCAGGATCTGATTGTTTTGTTGGGACAGTAGTTGCGGTCTTTGAGGCAAGGTCCAAGCTGGGTATTGAGACAAGTTCCTTAGGATTGGGTTCCAGTACTGGCGGGGCCAGTCCGGGGCAATTAATATCATCTGTGGCTTCTCTTGTCTGACTTTTAGGAGGACCTTAGGTAGAAGAGGCAGAGGAGGAAAGGCATAAACTGTTTTTCCAACTGAAGGATAGGGCATCCACTTTCCATGTTGTCTGTGATAAGTCCTTGTGCATAATCTTTTCAATTCATAATTTTGAGGAGAGGCAAATAGATCTATGTCTGGGCTCCCCCATTTCTCTGTTATCATGCTGAAGACTTGTGGATTTAGTTTCCACTCGTGAGGATCCATAAGGTTTCTGCTTAAATCGTCTGCCAGAGTGTTTTGTTTTCCTGGCAGGAATTGAGCTTGAAGATGTATTTGGTAGGTCAAAGCTGTGTCCCACAGTGCCATGGCTAATCTGCAAAGGGGGTATGAGTGTGTGCCTCCTTGCTTGTTTATATACCACATGTCTGTGGTGTTGTCCGTCTATCAGTAGTTGTCCTGGATGAAGTAAGTCCTTGAAGACTGTTAGGGAATTTTGAACAGCTAGCATCTCTTTCTGGTTGATATGCAGATGCATTTGTTTTGGTGCCCATATGCCCTGAATGCATCTTCCTGCCATGTGGACCCCCCAGGCATAATCTGATGTGTCTGTTGTTAAGGTTTGGCTGGCAGAGGGTAGAGTGAAGGGCCGTCCCATGTTTTGGTGACAGGCCATTGGCCCACCATAGAAACTCCTGTTGCAGGCAGGGAATAAGAGGAATCATTGTTTCCAGACTGTGTGAATGTTGACTCCATAAACTTTTTAGGTACCATTGAAGTTTCCTCATATGCAGTCTTGCATATGGAATTAGTAGGATGCAGGATGCCATGAAGCCCAGAGCCTGCATAATTTGTCTTGCAGAAGACTGGGTTTTTGTTGCCATCAGTTTGAAGTAAGTAGTCAGTTGCCTTTGTTTGTCTGGTGTGAGGTAAGTCATCTGGGCAGTTGTATTCAAGCTTGCACCCAGGAATGTTATCTTTTGAGAGGGTACCAGTTGTGATTTCTTTTTGTTTATTGTGTACCCTAGGCATGTTAGAAGCATTTTCACAAATGCCAGGTGTCGAAGAAGAGTGTCCTTGTTCTCTGCTTGAATGAGACAGTCATCCAAGTAAGTGTATATTTGTATACTTCTTTGTCTGCAAAATGCAATTACTGGTGCCAGGCACTTTGTAAAGACCCTGGACACAGTATATAAGCCAAAGGGCAGTGCAGAGAATTAGTAATGCATTAAGCCAGCCTTGAATCTGAGGTATCTTCTGCATTACTGTCTTATTGGGACATGCAGGTATGCCTCTTTTAGGTATAAAGTCACCAGCCAAACATTCTTGCCCAGCATGGGCAGAAGTTGCTGCAAAGTCAGCATTTTGAATTTTGGAATGTCCAGGTATGTGTTCAAAATCAATAAATCCAGTATTGGCTGCCAGGCCTTGTCCTTTCTGGGTACCAAGAACAGTCGAGTAAAAACCTTGTCCTTTTTCCTGTTCTGGTACTGCCTGAATGGCCCCCATATCTATGAGGGATGTAACCTGTTTCTGTGCCTCTGCCCATTGATTTTTTGGCAGATCTGGCCAGCCATTTGCCATTGGCAGAGTGTAGAAATGGAATCTGTATCCCTGTGATACGATGTTTAGTACCCACTTGTCCTGGGTTATTAACTGCCAATTTTGAGCAAAAAGTGCTAATTTTCCCCCTATGGGTGCTGCCAAAAGATAAGTGCTTGGTGTAGGCAGAGGGAAGTCATTGCGATTGCTTTCTGTAAGTTTGTGCTTTATCTCATCCAGATTCGGAGGTGGATGCGCCCCATTGCTTTGACCTGTATGAGTCTTGCGCCTGGTATCTGGAACCCTTAGGGCATCTGGATTTGTCCCTTTGAGCTCTGTCTGAGAAAAGGACCAATTTTTTGTAGGCCAGTGTCTACTGAATCTTGGTGACTGCACTTGTAAGAAGTCTTTAACAGTTTGCATAGACTTAGCTTTGTCTTCCATTTTCTTTAAAACCTCTTCTGCCTTAATACCAAACAGAGAATAATGCTGTAAAGGTGCATCTAGCAATTTAGCTTTAACATGATCAGGCAAATTTTGTTCCTTTAAGCAGTCATGCCTCCTAATCGCAGATCCAGTAACTGCAGCTCTGCAGGAGGCCTCTAGAGAGTCAAAACCACATTGCAAAGTATGCTTTCCAACTTGTTCAGCTGCATGCAATAATTCCTGCAATTTTTTATTTTCTGCACATTCTGAAATCATCATTTTCTGTTTCAGCAATCCCATAACATTTGGTTGCTACTTAAGCATATGAAATTGATGGTTTAAGGCCCTGATTGCCAAGGTTGCAGATGTATAAACCTTTTTTCCCCATCTGTCCAGTGCCCTAGAATCTCTGTCAGAGGGGGTAGGATTTTTTGCTGTTGAGGCCTTAACTCCCTTTGGACCCTGTGAAATAGTTTCAGGATCAGCAGCAGGGTTTCTAAATAAAAATGTATATGAGTCAGGGACCCTGTAATATCTGTCAGGCTTACTGGGAGCCAGAGGTAAGGAGTCAGGGGTCAAGCTTGACTCTGAAAACACATCATCCACAATGTCTAAAACAGGGGGAATGGCTAAAGGCTTGTGCTGAGGGAGAAGGAAATCCCTGAGCCTCTTTTTTGATTCTGAGAAGTCTTGACTCTCCCAGTGAAAATGCTCCCTCAAAGTATGCAAGGTTTCTCCAAATTAATAATCTTCAGAAGGAGATGCAGATGCAATAGACTCCTCAGCATCAGAATCCTCATAGGGAGGTATAGATAATTCCTGATCAGAAGAGGAATCAGAAGAAATAGAAACCTGATCTGAAAATTCCTAATCAGTGTCTGTTGAGGTCTGAATACACCCTCAGAAGCCGGTGCCTGCTCAGCGGCTCCGGACCCATCCAAGGGAGATACATCCATCGGTCCAATACCTTGAGTATCTTGTGGCATGCCAGACTCCACATGGGTGTCGGTAGAGGCCTGCAACTCGAAGGTAGCGGGTATCAGGGGCTGCGAAGGGACCTCACCGAGTACCGGCGAACCAGCGACTGGCTTAGGAGAAGCTTGTCATCTGTTTTGGATCTTGACTGCCTTTCTGTCCTTTTCTTTGCGTTTTTTTATGTACTCTGGTAGTCAGATTGCTATCCAATGACATCTCTGGGTAGTTAAATCTGTTTCCAAAATACTTTGATGCAAAAATATACCGACGCTTAATAATGCGTTGGTTAAATCTAGCACAAAACTAGCAGCCAGGCACGTTGTGATCAGGGCCTAGGCAAGGAATACAGTATAAATGGAAATGCTTATGAGGTATTTGCTTCCCACAAGTAATACAATTATTAACTTTTTCTGACATCGGTAAAAAGCAAGAAAAAAAGTTTCCCCAACAGGGTACTTAGCTTTAGTGAAGACTTCTGTTCTGAAACTCAAACTCAAATATTTCAGTAGTCGGCCGACTGGCACTTGCGAAATGCTTCTGCTTCGGGCACCGCGTGGCAAGAAAGACTGAAGAAAATGGCATCAGCTGCATGTTTTATATCCCTGATGACCTGACGTCATGGAAGAGAAGACAGCAACCAACAACGCAGGACCCAAGACTTTGGAATTCAGGCCGACTGAAGGCAACCTGCCAGCAGATTACCCAAATGTAATGACTGCAACAGTGAAACACGAAGAACATCTAAACTTATATTGAAACAAACAGGACATACTGGTGTGACAGATATCGCTTCCAAAGAACCTTTCACCTCTGGAACAAGCTTCCACTTTCTGTAAAGCAAAGCATGACCCTTATCAACTTCAAGTTTAACACAGATGAATGACTGGGTAATTACCAATTTATCCCATGCTGGCCTAGCCCTCTGTCCACTATGTATGGAAGAAACAGCTGATTGGGTGTACCAGAGGGGCTTGTTGTGGCTAGTCTACAAATTAGGCGACGGTCTATGAATCTATGTGTGTAAGTTAGGTGTGACAGTAGCTCATTACTTGGACCATGTGACATACCAATAAATACTTAAACCATAGGCAAGGGAAAACTGATGGGAGTACAATACTGGACCATGTCAACTATTAAAAAACAAGTTATAGTGTGGCTAGCTATTATTAAAAACTTGTGTAATTTTGCTGCCATTACTTATATTCTGACTAATATGACAAAGATTAAGGTTTCACTGAGAATTAAATGGACAGTTGAAGCAGAGCACGCCATTAGAAAGCTAAAATATGTTATGTTATGTTCAGAACCAATACTAATGGTGCTAAACTTTTCTTAGTAGTTCTAAGTGCACAAAGATGCCTTTAAGTTAAATGTAGGTGCAGTCCTGTCTCAGGCTGCAGAAGGAGATGAGTATCCCATCTGTTGCACAATAGAAATTCAACAATTCTGAGACGCACTTCAGGTACTGAGAGAGAAAGTCCTGTCAAAAAATGGTCTCTCACCACCTTAAAACAATACTGAGTAGGGATTAGATGATAACCACTGAGCTTGCCTCTATACAATGGCATTTTCATTACAAAAATACAAACTTGTCGAGATAAGCTTTGAATCTTGAGCTCTGCAGTTTTAAAATCTTGCACTGCTCATGCCATCGTCACTTAAATGTCGATGGCCTCTCTCTGGCTTATGTTCCAGCTGGCAGTGCTTTTATGCTGGGGTGGGGGTGGGATTAAATGGCAATGTAATTGATGAGCATGGGAAACACTACCTGTGGTGGGGTTGCATCTGGAGCTCATATACTAGTTAGGGTTGCCTCTACCAGGTTTGTTATGGTACTGAACTGCAGATTATCCTGAGAAACAGTTCAGGCAAGTAAACCAGAGAAAATCACCATAACAGCTAATGTGCAAATGCCTCATGGGATATTTTATGGTTACCGCAAATGGAGAGAATCAAATTTCTGGTCTCGGAGTTTAGACAGAATTCTGAGGGGAAGTCTACAGATGTGTGAAGTATGGAGACAGTCGAGAAAGTACTCTTGAAACCTGGGAAAATGCTAGGACCTATTGTTTTTATAAAAGAGAAATGAATGGTGTTTTCCCTGCCTGTATGGTTAAAGAAGCTTGAAAGAGGAAAGAATGTTATCTGTAAGTACTATTTAACCTGCTGCCCAGCTTTATGAGAAACCCTTTATATTAAAGGAATACCAACATTTTGAAAAAAAAAAAACACTAGAAAAGAATCTAGCAGTTTGTGCATTATGTCTCTTTTATATTATTTCCCATGTTTCCTTATTTTAAAAAAAAAAAAAAAGATAAGTTGGCTGCAGAGACCATTTTTACTCTTTATGCATAAAATATGGTTTACCATCAATATGTCAAATGTCAAAATAATTTTTGACAGACATATCGAAATTAAACCTCGAAAGTAAAAAAGGAGTTGAATGA